>NW_027451908.1:0-30541 GCF_964194025.1 Convolutriloba macropyga
CAGTTGACTGGCGGAAACTGGTTTGCAAGACAATAGCCGTCCTGTACATTTTCTGACGTTCATGCGTTTTCCTAAAATCAAAATAGTCAATAGAATGGCAATGCAAGATGGAGATGTATCCAGAGTATCAGGAATTCATTTTCTGGCTTTCCAAAACTCACCCGGTATGATTTATATGGAGGATTTATATGGATATGTATGGATTTATACTCACCCAGGATATGATTTAAAAGCAGGAGCGGATTTGAGGGATTGAAAATTCTGAAGTTTGTCTCCTTAGCTTCAGCGGTGAAAACAAGCACAAATAACAATCAATCGTTTTCGTCATGTTAAACTTCGGATTCTGGGAGAAAAATAATTGGTGAACTCAAAAGGTTTGAGGCGGGAAATATTTTGTACTTTGCGAAAATTCGGGCATAAAAATACTAAACATTTTGTACAAATGATGGCATTATCGTTGTCAGCTATTAGATGCATCGGATAACAATTCCTCCAAAAAGTTTTATGAAGACGTTAATCAAATGTAACAAAAATTGCAATTTCTGTTGTAAATTTTAATTCAAAGCACTGATTTGCTTTGGGTGAGAACGATCCGAGAAACAAAAAAAAAGGAAATAAAGGTTCAGAAGAAACTCAATGTTTGCCAAAAACGTAAAAAATAGGTTTTAAAATTAGCAAAACGGTTCAAACTTTAAATTTAAATGTGTTTATAGATTTAATTTGAAAGCTTTGCAATGAAAATTTACATTTTTTGAATTGCAACACACAAGTTATCTATATTTATCATGGAAAAAACCTATGATTAATTTTTGTGCACTGAGTTCATTAATATTTATTTTTCGCACACCTCTCAAGCTCAAATATTGAGATCAAACTTCTACTAGATCTCACAAATCTACATAGCGTGTCAATTTTATTGTTTCTGATTTTGATTAGTTAGAGAAACTATTTGTTAAAAAAACAGTTTTATAATATTTTGGTTTTTGACTCTATATAATTTCTTTCTGTAGGTCTGTTACAATCTGAGGTAATGTAATATCTCAATGATTGCACTAAGCCATAAAAATTTTGAGTGGCTTGATTTTTTGCTCGTAGTTTAAATGATTATACAATAATTGATCCAAGAAGAAATTAAAATAAGTTCTAACCATTTCTGATGCTTTTTGTTGTTTTCCCCTTTCAAATCTGATATAAAAAATTGTTCATCGTTTCATTTAAATCTAAATGTCCTCTTCAGTTGATACCTATCCTAGATATGAGCCTGACCAAATCTAATTTTTTTAAAGTTAGATCTGTTTCTATAAAATTGAAAAACACAATTTTTTTTCTAAGAAGACCCATTGGTTGTCTGAAAAAGCGTAATTGATAATGTTATTGTGTCGGTTTGACAAGGAATGGATTTGCTTCAAATTATTTTTTCAAAAATTTTGTGAAATTTTGGAGAAAGTAAGCCCTCCAATATTGTTTTGTCGAATTGTGTATCAATTTCACTTATGAGGACATAGTTACTTCGAACTGAATATCTGTGCTTGTGCTGAATGGTTTAATTGAAGCCTTTTTCAAGACTTTTTCCTGTTTTTTAACATGTCCGTTTATATGAACTGATAAAACGCATTTTATTAAGTTCCAAGAGCAATTATGACATACCTGAAATGTTACTTACCTCGCCTTGATATAGCTTGGGTAAACTGTATCTGAATTTGATCTGATATTTAATTCTCAATTTACATTTAAAAGCGGAGAGGTCAGTACTGATTTAAAGGAAATTACACTTGAAATTTAGTTTTAATTTGTTTTTTTTCATTAAAAATTAAGAACTTTTGACATTAACATTAAAAATTTATAGAGTTCATTTCAAGCTTTCTATTTTGTTTGGTCAAAAGTTTCATCTGATAAATTGAAGAAATGTGATCCCACTGATGTGAACCCTGAGCATACCCAGTGCAACGTTTCCCGGTAGAAATGGAATTTTCCCGCCCGGACTTGAGTCGCAGAGCTCTTCAGCGCTGAACCAGGACATTTCAAGAGTAAAAATTTAATTCAGTAATGAAACATTGTATTTTCAGAATAATTTAGGTTTCTTTAAGTGCAGTATTTCTTCATTATGTTTATATTGAGGTCATAGAGTTTGCCCAGTCTAAACTTATCCTGTATAGTCTGAAAATTACTCATACCACAAAATTAAGTCTGAGCAGAATAAAGTCATACTGTTGTAGCTTATAACTGGTAATTACTATAGTAGTATACACACTATTTATACTTAAGCTAGTTTGTAGGCAATTGCCACAAAGCGCATTTAGCGCATTGGTTACGAATCGCTACACAAATTAGATGTCACAAGCACCAACGCGGAAGTTCGAATCGCATATAAAGCAGTCGTTGTTGGCGGGAGTTAAGCTGAACAAATTTTTTTCATGACGTATATTTTACTCAAAATTCAGACTGTGCAATCTGTGCTTTTTCCTGTCAATCCTGGAATTTCCTGATAGGAATTTGGCAATTTTAGCAGGAAATACCAGGAATTGTCATTTTCCCGATTTTCCCACCAGGATTTACCGGGAATCATTGCACTGGGTAGATGTGTCCAATTCAATAATCTGTTTAAGTTTAAATAACAAAATATGAACTACCCCTTCAAAGGCAGTCTATTTGCACTTGAATTCCTTTAGATCATTTATCTTTTTATTTAATAACCGATAGCTTCGTAACTGAAAGTTTATGCTGCGTAGATAGAACCTCATTCAAATTTACAAGTGAACAAAAAAATCAGAAGTTCATTTTTTCACACACTCAAATAGGGAGTCAAACAGCGCTGTTCTGATTTCAATGAAAAACTTTGAGCTTCGTATTTTTGGATCAGGCTAATCTTTAAAAAAAATAACACAAACCTCTGCTTTAGCACTGCTACAAATACCCCTGAGTCTGAGCTGTGCAAGCTGCACAACAAAACGTCAGAAGGTGAGTGGGGCCCGTGGGGGGAGAAAACATATCTACAACGCTGCCCTCCTTACGTTGCTTACGAGAGATACAGAGACTGTCTGAGGGGAAGTCATGGGGGGTTCTGTACTGGTGATAACTCTGAGAAAAGAATCATGAATTGTTACGGATGAACTTGTTATGATCTGTCAGAATAGGTATATAGTCAGTCCCATTAAGTTGCAACGCAAGCGAACGTTCGAAAAGCTCGGGGCATGCAAATAGACAGTGTTTTGCTGGATATCTCCATGTTTTAAATTTGAACTTTGACCTTTGAAACGTTCGATAGCGTTGCAACTTTATGGGACTGACTATATATAGTCAGTCCCATTAAGTTGCAACGCAAGCGAACGTTTCAAAGGTCAAAGTTCAAATTTAAAACATGCTGACATGAGCAGTTCACTGTTCATTTGCATGCCAAGGGGTTTTCGAACATTAGCTTGCGTTGCAACTATATGGGACTTAACATAATACGTCACATCACATTGAAATGATGGGAAAACATTAAACATTTAAATGAGCTGTAATTGTTCGGACCCCTCTTGAACTATGTACTCAAATGGGTTTTTTTTGTTCAGACAATTTTGACCGATCGATATATTCATCGCACAGAGTTGTGAGTGGTATCATTTAAAAGCCCCTCCAGTGTAGAATATGGAATTAAAAAGATCTTTTTTTAATTTCCTATTTTACAGGGATTTACCGAGCTTTGAAATTTTGTAAAAAATAGACGGATTTCCGTTCTTTTCATTCACATTTTCCGGAATTTTGCCTTAAGTTTTGTCAATTTTGCCAAAAAAAATTGTAAAAGTGGTTAACAATAGTAACTTTGATTTTATTTTTAGAGACAAAAATTTTTGTTGACTCTTTTTTACAATTTTTCTGGCTAAAATTTTGGCTACATATTTCAAAGTTAATCCTTTTTCATCAAAATTGCCCGAAATAATCTTATTTAGTCCACTTTGATTAAAATTGCGGGAAGTACACACCCCAAAAACAACAAACACAATCATTGTAAACTACCAAAAGGAGCTAGTTTGGCGTCCAAATTTTGTTTAGAATCAACATTTTGGCCGTGTATTGCTAACTTTACTCTATGATTATCAAAAACGCAGCATTTTTTGGATATTTTAACTAACAATTTATCTAGAACTAAAGCATTCGAAACAATTGAGTGTTTTAAATTGACGGACAGCAATAGCGGGAATGGTTTTGGTCCAATCTCAGACTGTTACAATCGAAAAATATGGATTGTATTCAAGCGGTTTTAAAAAACATTCGATCTTTTCTATGTTAATTAAAGAACAGAACAATTCACATCAAAGCTCACTGTTGATATGTCCAGTTGGCTTCATAAACAGTTCCAAATTAAAGTATCTATTTTCTTCACTCGAAAGATTATAATCCTTTTGACTTTTTAAAATGTTTGCTTTTAAAATAAACAATGAAATATTGAACTTTGCCACTATTTTTCTCTTAATTTGGTCTTGTAGTTTAGTGTCAGCAAACAAAGGCAGCCTCTTCTTCCTCTTCTTTCTACTGAATTAGATTTTAATCTTTCTGCAATTTTACGAGTTGCGTAATAGTTTTCTGATTTTAAAGCTACTAGATTTCACATTTTTTTTTAGGTGTTGGCCCAATTTTCACGTTTTTTTTTCTCGTTTTGTTATAATTTCACATTATGTACATTTCACGAATTGCATTATTGGTGTTCAAAATAAGGCAAAATTGAACATTTAAAAGTCTGGAAAAGCATAGAGTATGATTTTAACGGCCTCAACAACCCTTTCTCGAAGAATTAGTTGAATTTTTTACAATTGTCTTTGACTGTCGTTTTTACATTGACTTTTTAGTGGTATGAAACCATCAATAGGGATAATGACAGGTCTCATTGGCATTTCATAGGGTGCATAAATGAGCCTTTATTCTGATTTGAGTAGAGAGCTGATGGTTTTCATGACCTTGAAAACAATTGTAGTATTCAAATATAGAAAAATTCATTTTAATGTTGTTTAACTTCGCATTTTTGTTCCTTTTTGTCAAAAATTATTTTTGACACTTTTTTACAATTTTTCTGGCTAAAATTTTGGCTACATATTTCAAAGTTAATCCTTTTTCATCAAAATTGCCCGAAATAATCTTATTTAGTCCACTTTGATTAAAATTGCGGTAAGTACGCACCCCAAACACAACAAACACAATCATTGTAAACTACAAAAGGAGCTAGTTTGGCGTCCAAATTTTTTGAGAGTAGTCTAGAATCAACATTTTGGCCGTGTTTTGCTAACTTTACTCTATGATTATCAAAAACGCAGCATTTTTTGGATATTTTAACTAACAAATTATCTAGAACTAAAGCATTCAAAACAATTGAGTGTTTTAAGTGGACGGACAGCAATAGCTGGACTGGTTTTGGTCCAATCACAGACTGTTACAATCGAAAAAAAATGGATTGTATTCAGTCGGTCTTAAAAAACATTCGATCTTTTCTATGTTAATTAAAGAACAGAACAATTCACATCAAAGCTCACTGTTGATATGTCTAGTTGGCTTCATAAACAGTTCCAAATTAAAGTATCTATTTTCTTCACCCGAAAGATTATAATCCTTTTGACTTTTTAAAATGTTTGCTTTTAAAATAAACAATGAAATATTGAACTTTGCCACTATTTTTCTCTTAATTTGGTCTTGTAGTTTAGTGTCAGCAAACAAAGGCAGCCTCTTCTTCCTCTTCTTTCTACTGAATTAGATTTTAATCTTTCTGCGATTTTACGCGTTACGTAATAGTTTTCTGGTTTTAATACTACTAGATTTCACATTTTTTTTAGGTGTTGGCCCAATTTTCACGTTTTTTTAATCGTTTTGTTATAATTTCACATTATGTACATTTCACGAATTGCATTATAGGTGTTCAAAATAAGGCAAAATTGAACATTTAAAAGTCTTGAAAAGCATAGAGTATGGTTTTAACGGCCTCAACACCCCTTTCTCGAAGAATTAGTTGAATTTTTTACATTTGTCTTTGACTGTCGTTTTTACATTGACTATTTAGTGGTATGAAACAATCAATAGGGATAATGACAGGTCTCATTGGCATTTCATAGGGTGCATAAATGAGCTTTTATTCTGATTTGAGTAGAGAGCTGATGGTTTTCATGACCTTGAAAACAATTGTAGTGTTCAAGTATAGAAAAATTCATTTTAATGTTGTTTAACTTCGCATTTTTGTTCCTTTTTGTCTATTCGTTACCTAGTCTCATTAATTAGAGGTCTTAAAAGACATTATTAATGTCGATGGAAGGTGCAAGTGTACAAAATCTAATGATTTTTTTAAAGAATTCGTTATGAATTTACTGGCTTCGACACACGTTTTTCGTAGAAAAAGTAAATTATTTTTTCATTTTTGTCTATATGTAACGATTTTTTTGTAGACGTACGACATATTCTGAAAAGTTACAGGTCTCAAGCTCTTCAGCTCTTCCTTTAGAAGAATAGACGAACCTATATAATTATTTCAATTTGTAGCTAATGGCTTTCATAAAATTGAAAAAAAATTGTTTTCGGAAAAAAACGAAAGTGTTATTTAATTTTGCCTTTTTCTCTTTTTTGATCTACTTTTTACCTGTTATTAATCATGAGAAGGCATATAGCACATTTTTGGCGTGCGGAAGTCTCTATTGAACATATTTTGAATGGCCAAATTTGGCTTTACGTCGTCGACAGCGTTTTCTCGCAAATTTAAAATGAATTTTTTGTTGTCTCTATTTGTTGTTCTTTTTGTAACCGCATGAACAAATTTTTAATGACAGGTCTTAATGCCCTCATATAGAGGCGAATGTCATCAAAAACATGTTGGATGTTTTCAATTGCTGTCTATTGGCTATCTATTTTCTAGATTGCTATCTATTTTTTGACCGACCCTGTTTTGAATTGTTTGTAAGTTTTTTTTAAATGGACATAAAAGTGTTGGAAGTAATTAATGTTTGTTGTTTAACTTTGTTGTTTGTCTTGACTTGCTTTCTTAACTGAGTTATTTTCTTCTCCACTGAGTTATTTCCGTTGGAAGCGATCTTTTTTCATACACATTTGTTTTAAAAATACATGAATTTTTGGGGTTTTCTATCTGTTCCTTATTCGGTAGACATTTATGCTTAAAATGTGGATGAGCGGGGTCGGAATTTTATGTGAGAACGCACATTACTGAGCCTCCTTGTTATGTCAATTTTTATTTTAGTGCTTTTTCATTGAGTTCATATGTGCTTTAAGATTCAACGATGGCCATTAAAAATTTCCAATGCATTGAAACGCTCTTGCTGTGCAGTTTTATAAAGTTGCAACGCTATAGAAAGCTTGAAGAACTCCCGACATGCAAATGAACAACGAAGTGCTGATCTCTGCATGTTTTAAATTTGAACTTTGACCTTTGAAACGTTCCATAGCGTTGCAGCTTTATGGGTCTAACTTCGGTGTTCATAATCTGTGTTCAGCAAAATTTTCCTTACCCAAAGCAACCACGTCTTATAATAACAAAATTTTTTTGTAACAATTTTTTTTCTCGAAATAATTTTCAGGTAAACATGGTTTTGCCACAACGGAACAGAACTCACCGGAAAAGAGCACCTATTTCTTTTTTCCAGGTAAAATTTTTAAACATCTTGCTTGATCGAGCATGTCTTGCTCTCCTAATTGTATCTACAGACAAACAAGAAGTTGTACAATCCTCTTTAATGAAAAATTATGAAACTGTGAAAATATCAGTTATGGATTGACAAAAACCACCGGGAATAAGGAAAACAGTTAAGTTTCAGCGACGATGAAAAAAAAGTTGATAGTGGAAATTTGTCCATCAATCTGTTATCAATAAAGAAGTCTAAGAAAGTTCGGGCAGTTCTGATACACTTTGTTATTCGTTTACAGTTTTCACTCATTCTGTTCAGATCAATCTTTTCAACCACATTAAGATCGACAAATAAATTACTAGAGTTGAAATGTTGCCTTTATGATCAACCAAATCTTCCAAAATGTTCAGATTTTATTGTTCAAATATCAAAAGGAATCGTGCATTGGTTGAATTTAGCAGCCTAAAGCGATGGCGCGCTGAAGATTAATCTAGACATTTTTTCAGATATTAATCTTCTATACGTTGCACAAACTCACACAGTGCAGGAAAATAGCAAGAGATAGCATGATTTTTGTCAGAAAACTATTAAATCATTTGGATATTTTTAATGAACTAAAATAAATCGCATTAATTGATGTTCTGGCAGTAACTTGTTTCACTTTCACACAAGGAGTTGGAGCTAGTATGAAACTCTCCAGACAGAATTCTAGTTTGGTTGTTTATTAAATTGACCAGTTGGGGCATTCTAATTATATAACGGCTGCTCTCGTAATTGACAAGGAAAATTTTACACCGCGGAGTTGTTTTGATTGAATTAAATCTGTCCGTACATTACGTTTTTGCAATAAGCTTGAGTGAACTCTATCATGAGACATACTGTAGGTTACCGATGCATTGATTGATGCTCAATGAACACACCAATAACTAATCTTTCAGTGTTGCTAAAAAACCAAATGCTTTGCTGGAATTAATAAATAAATTCCAATCCAAGGTATTCAACTGATAGCAAAAAATTTGGCATTATGTCCTAAAACACAACCGCTAGTGATAAAAAAACGGGTTTGAGGACTATATGATGTAAGAATGAACAACACTAATAGGACGCTTTTGATGGGGCTAACGTGCTTCTAAAAAAGACGTTTTATTTTATTTCATGTAATATATTTTGTCTAACAAAATCTTTTTCAACAGTGTCATACGGTGATGGATACCCTTCATGTATCCATACCCGTATTTTAATTTATTTATGTTTAAATGTTCCATTTGAAGGGCGAATGCCAATTCAGTTCATATTGTTGCTAACTTCCTCCCACTTTTGCAGTTAAGTCGGTTCATGCTGTCTATGCAGGATATATTCATTTCACGTTGTAAATAAATCTGATTTTACTTCCTGTATGTATGATCAAACCCTGAACAAACTAATTTCTTAATTTGTTTCAATTTTAATCTTCACTCTTCCCATTTGCAGCGCTAACGCTCAGTTGAATTTAAATCTTTGCAAACGCTTCTCATTTGAGCTAAATAGATTGAAACTAGTCAATCGCATCGCGATTGCCTACTCGCAAAAGTAATCAGCTAAAAGTAGATAACAAACTTGCCATTCGCGTCGCAAGCGCCTAACTCTACTTGTACAACAACATTCGTAACGCAATTGACTATACTCACTGTGAATGAGTATAACATGGCGCAGTCAGCAGCGGACTCAAAGAAAACTCCACTCCACATAGAAGCCTTTTGGGAGAAACCTACAGCAACGCCTACTCTAACGTGGGACAAATGGACGCAGAATTGGAAACTTGCTCTTCTCGCCAAGGAAGGAATACAACTAGATATTCTTTTGAATGACCCTCCCACGACAGTGACTTACCCGCCCGAACCTACATATGAAGAACCGGTGGAAAACCACACACAGGCAACGGAAAGAGACCGTAAAGTTCGAAATCAACAGTTGAAAGTAGACTGGCAGAACAGATGCAAAAAGGCCGACGAAATTGGGATTCTCTGTGGAGACAAACCATGGGGACTTTGTGAGCAGAAGACGATATCATTGCTATACCTAAGCATTGGTACAGAAGGGCGCCGAATCTTCACGAGCAAATACCCCCATTTTCAGGTAGAGAAACAACCTCTTAAAGATTTGTGGCAGGCAATGGAGGACTCATTTACAAAGGTTCGTAATATAACCTACGATCGCTTCGTATTCTACTCATGTAAGCAACAAAAAGTAGAGTCCGTAGAAAGTTTCTATGGCCGTCTCATAGAATTGGCGGAGAATTGCAATCTTGGTAGTGAAAAAACTACATTGATTCGTGATGCATTCATTTCAAATATGCTTGATCACGAAACTCAAAAGGAATTATTGAAGGAAACTGTGGAACCTTTAAAAGCATTGGAAATAACCATACAGATGGAAATGGGAGCACAAAACCAGCAGAAAATTAACCAAAACTTAATGTCAGGTAATACATCTGTAAATTACGTTAACAGTAGTCAAATGCGCAATCGCAACGCGAATGCACCCTCAACAAAACGCGACTTCACACGCTACCCAACTGTCCCTTCAAACTACCAGTACACGAGCGTTTGTACAGATTGTGGTCTTCGCTGGAGCCACAATCATAAGCAGACTTGTCCCGCGAATGGAAAAAAGTGCAACAATTGTGGCATTATGGGTCATTTTGCCAGAAAATGTCGCAAACCAAAGAGGCCACAGAATCCAGCACAGAAAACTCAAAAAGCAAATGTCAACCAGATTGAACAGTCACCAGAAAAAAGTGACGACGAGGAATCAGTAAACTATATAACAAGCTATCAACAATTGTACGAACAAGTGTACGATTCGAACTATGATAGCGATTCAGACGACTACGTGGCAGCGATTTCTTCTGATTCAGTTTATCAATTGGAGCCACTGAATGTGGAAGTGCAAATGGGAGAAATTCGAACATCGGCAATGATCGACTCTGGCAGTGCTGTGAGTATTATAACAAAAAGTAGAGCAAACAAAATCTTACAATCTACTAAATCAGCAAAATGGACAGATACATCAGAAAAAAGGAACTTAAAAACGTTCTCTAATGAACCAATCAAAGTCATCGGGCACTTGGAAACCACAGTAATCTACAATCACTGGAAGGATGCATCATCAATGTTGACTGTGGTAGATGATGGACACAAAAACATAATTGGAAGAGATCTATTTGGCACACTGGGACTTGCAGTTGTTCAACAACAACCAGAAACTGGTAAATGTGTTTATAACATCAATAATTCTACATGTAAATTTAAAGAGACAATCGCGACGCAATTTCCACATCTGGTATCAAGAATTGGCTTATCTAAGACACATGTAGCGAAATCAAAGTTTCATCAAAAGTTTACAGCAAAGCATCAAAAAGGTCGACGTGTTCCGATAAATCTCCAACCTAGAGTCTCAGAAGAATTAGAAAGACTACAGACTGAAGGCCATATCGAAAAATTATCTAGTTGTTCTGACGAAAACTTCATATCCCCGATTGTAATAACTGTAAAGAAAGACCAGTCGATAAAGCTAGCATTAGACTCTAAAGTACTAAATAAAGCAATACACAAAAATAAATACCAAATGCCAAATATTGAAATGTTAATTGATACCATCTCACAACATCTAACAAGTACACAAAACAATCAATCAGCATATTTCACCACATTAGATTTAAAGTACGCATATAGTCAATTAAAATTACATCATGACACAGCAAAACACTGTAATTTTAATATAATATGTGGCGAATCTACTGGTACATACAGATTCAAAACAGGCTTCTATGGACTTACAGACATGCCGGCAGAATTCCAAAAAGCCATGGATTACACTCTCATAGGCTTACAAAATACATATTGTTTCTTGGATGACATAATAATAGTTAGTACCGGCACTGAAGCCGATCATTTAGCCTTAGTTTTCAATTGTCTCAAAAAATTAGATGACGATAACTTAAGAATTAGCCTGCAAAAATGTCATTTTGCCAAATCGGAAATAGAATGGCTAGGGTATAAATTCACACAGACTGGTATATCACCATTAGAAAGCAAAACAGCTGCAATTTTAACAATACCACAACCAACTACACTAAAACGTCTTAGATCATTTCTAGGATCAGTACACTAAATTGGTAAATTTATACCGCACCTAGCACAATTATGCCACCCTCTCAGACCACTGTTAAAGAAATCAGTAAAATTCATCTGGACAGACGAACACACGAAACACTTTAACCTGATTAAAGAAAAAATAGCAAACAGTACAGAAAATAGCCACTACAATCCCAGATTAGATGTTCGCGTAAAATGTGATGCCTCACGTTCAGGATTGGGGGCAGCATTAGAACAAAATACACCAGATGGTTGGAAGCCAATTGCATTCGCGTCACGATTTCTTAATTCAACGGAAGAACGCTAGAGTGTCAATGAATTGGAACTATTGGGGATAGTGTGGTCAATTGACTATTTTAAATACTATTTATACGGAAAAAACTTCACGGTAGTGACAGATCATAGAGCTTTATTATCCATACTTAAAGAACACCGATCTAACAAATCATACAATAGTCGATTGTCTCGATGGATAGATAGATTGCTACCGTACAATTTCACGATTGAACATATGCCAGGTGCAAAGATGGGACTTGTTGATTACATTTCCAGGAACCCATTCGCCAGAGCCAAAAAGATATCGACATATGATGAACATTTTGTTGTAGCAACAATTTCAAAAATTCGTGATTCTATGAAACATGTTATTATGAATAAACAAACAGCAACTAAAAAATTTCAGAGTATTTTAAAGTCAAATTTGCCACCACAAAAAGCAACATATTCATTCGCATCGCAATTAACCACATCATTAAGTGTTAATTCAACTAAATTTAAGAAAGCACTTGCACCACAATTGTCGACTTCGCAATTGAAAACTCCATTCGCACCGCAATTAACACCTCATAATTCTAAAGTTAATCCGTATTCCAACCACCCATTTGCGCCGCAAATGCCACCTAAAGTTAGAAAATAACAATTTGCACTAAATCAGCATAAAGTCAATGATTCACATTCCATTAACAAATTTGATGCAAAAGAGGTGCAAATGTCAGACAGTAAAGAATGTGAACAATCTGAACAATTATCCCCAATACAGCCCATTAATGGCAATAAGTCAAGTAATCAACCAAATAACACCAAATTAAGCGCGAAAATACCTAATTCGAAGTATAAATACCACATACTCAAAAATAACTCGCTTTTTGCCCAAAATCAGCGTTCAAAACACTACTTTGAAAATAAACAGAATAAATCTCTCAACTCAAATAATACCGTAAACAGTCTCAAAGTGATGTCTAAATCCAAAGCAACCCGTTCTAAATCGACTCCCACAAAAGCGAGAGTCACCTTCTCTGACACAACTCCTTCGACCCCAGAATCAAATGCCACAACACATACTGACACCCCTACAGGCAGTATGATCGAAGAAGCTGACGACCTGATGTTCACCGAAACACTTCATAAAGTGTTTAGCAAGAAGTTTTTGGCGATACTACCTGGGAAAGATGCCATATTGAAGGAAGTAAGGGACTGCGTAATACGAAATGACGCAGAGAGACTACAGGAGATCAGCCCTTACCTCTTCTCATACTGGAGAGATCTCAGCGTAAAGAACGGATGCGTCTGCTTAGACGAAAGTATCGCAATTCCTAAATCCATTAAGGATGCGGTGTTAGAAGATATTCATTCAACCCATCCAGGCAGCTTCGCAATGCTCTCATTGGCGCAGAATATCTGGTGGCCCTACATTCACAAGGATATACTGGCAAAAGCCAGTGAGTGTAAAGCATGCACTGAAATCGGTAAGAACCTCAAACCAGTGATTTCGCAGCGCAAATGGACACCTCTACCTAAATGTAGTGAACCAAATGAAGAAATACAAATAGATTTTGGTGGACCAATTTTAAACGAGAAAGGCATAGAACAATACTTTATTACAAGCATAGATAGATATTCTAAATACCCCACAGCAGAAATAGTAAATAATGCTTCAGGTCCAAATGTAGTCAAATTCTTAAATAATTATATATACCAACACGGAGTACCTAGAACTATTAGATTAGATCAAGCTAGATGTTTCACAGGCAAAAAGTTTGAGGCATTTTGTTTAGAAAATAATATTACACCTATATATGCACCAGCAAATGATCATAGAGCAATCGGATTAGTAGAACGTATTATTCAAACAATTAAACGACAATTATCCTGCATGAAATCACAATTAAATAAAAATTTTCTTTTAGAAAATTCACTAAAAGCAATAATACAACGATTAAGAATATCAAAACAAAAAACATTAAATATTACACCATTTGAGGCACACTTTGGCAGAAAATGTAACACACCTATATCAAATATCACAACTAAATCTGATAGTAAAAATCTTAACTATAATGCCGTAATTAATTATTATATATTAGACGAGGACACAATTCCGGGCCGTTCCTACCTTACAGAGGAACAATGGGCCGATACTGCGTTATGCTCCGACACCGAAATAGAAAGAGTCATTTGCGCCGCAAGTTCCCGCGCAAGATCGGAGCAAGAAAAACACAATGACGGGGAGAACAGATTCATTAAACCAGACGCCGTTTGCCGCGAAATTCCATGCTCAGAAAGAAGTATACACGTGAAACTAGCCAGAAAGATACACGAGAGCCAACGGCAGAAGAAGAATTTAGACGGCCTGTACGAGGTGCTAGCACCTGGAAGCACTGTGTGCAAAATCAGTCCAACAACGAGCGTTATCAAGGAACCGTATAAGCAAGAAGTTAGGGTCAGGAATTCAGACATCGCAAAATTTGGAACGCGGGCCGAACGCGAAACGGATTTAACTCAATATATAGAGCGACGCCCAAAGAAAATCACAGAAAAAACCTTGGAACAGAAAATACAACTGCACAAAAGGGATCTTATTCGGAAAAATACTGGGGACAAGAAAATAAAAAGGAATAAGAAACAGACAGACGATGTGAGCGTAATCTCATCGGGACGCTCGTGCATTTCAACAACCAGCAACATTGCACGATCACTCAAAATGCGAATACCGAAAAGAAACCCGAAACATGACGGAGCTTTTCAAAATAGACCTGACCTTACACAAGTGCTTAATTTAAGTCCAATCGCGCCGCAAATGGATAATTCGAATGTAGCACGACCATCTGTGACACAAACGACCTCGCCAGCACCAAAACAGCCAACGCCTATCTTGCGAAAAACTTCGAAACGTAATTTAACAATCAGTGATACGTCGGACTCTGATGCTTCATCTGTCAGAAAAAGCAAAAGAACTTTAAAGAAAAAGAACAAGTCGCAAACAATAGTCGAGAAGGTTCGAAGTACCGAAGGATATACCGACGATCGAGACACAGAAATTGTAGGAGATTCAAATGAAGGAATTGAATATCCACAGGATCAACCAAGAGAAATGACTGTTTTACAGGCAGAAACTGCTGGAAATAGTGACAGCGAATAAAAACTTCATTAAAGCAAACTTTCTCTCTCTCAAACTTACATTTTATCTATTATTTAATATTTTACTATTTACTAACCGGTGATTATTTATTAATTTTCTGATTTTAATTAGTAATTTTATTTTCTCTCCAAGAGGGGGAAATGTCATACGGTGATGGATACCCTTCATGTATCCATACCCGTATTTTAATTTATTTATGTTTAAATGTTCCATTTGAAGGGCGAATGCCAATTCAGTTCATATTGTTGCTAACTTCCTCCCACTTTTGCAGTTAAGTCTGTTCATTCTGTCAATACAGGATATATTCATTTCACGTTGTAAATAAATCTGATTTTACTTCCTGTATGTATGATCAAACCCTGAACAAACTCATTTCTTAATTTGTTTTAATTTTAACCTTCACTCTTCCCATTTGCAGCGCTAACGCTCAGTTGAATTTAAATCTTTGCAAACCCTTCTCATTTGAGCTAAATAGATTGAAACTAGTCAATCGCATCGCGATTGCCTATTCGCAAAAGTAATCAGCTAAAAGTAGATAACAAACTTGCCATTCGCGTCGCAAGTGCCTAACTCTACTTGTACAACAACATTCGTAACGCAATTGACTATACTCACTGTGAATGAGTATAATAAACAGCTTGAAATCTTTTTCTACAAATTTTCAGAGAGAGCCTAAGATTGCATGAAGACAATCTAACCTCCAACAGGATTCATATTGAAACAGAGATTAAACTGAATTGTTGATCAAGAAATTAACCTTCCCGTTATACAATTCACTTCAGTCTGCGAAAAAAAAATGAGAATCCAAAGAATCAAGAATTACGACCAATGTTAAAGAATGAAGAATTCAAGCTTAACAAGCCTAAGGGCAAAAGCACAGCTAATAAATAAACTGCAATCTGTACACGCAATAACTATCTATTTATACTGAGACCTATATGCGGAGGTAAGCAAAAAATGATGCAAAAAAAATAAATCTGCTGCAATAATCACCCAAATAATCAGTCGAGGGAAGTTTTGCAAGAAAATTTTTTTAAAAATTAGGTGCGGTCATTTTTTTAAAAAAAAATGTTTTGGTTCGCTAGGCAAACAAATTTTCTGCTTATAACGGTCGGGGGTGTATAAATGAACTAATCGTGATTAAATATCTGATCACAGTTTATCATACACCTAGGGAAAGTTCTTTTAAAAGTTTTTCAGGACTGCAAAGATACATGCTCCGAAACTGAGCGACGCTTTTTATGAGGTCAATTCTTGGTTAACACGAAAATTTGAAAATCGAAGCAAATGGTCCGAAAAAAAATTGAAATGGGCTTCGCCGGAAATCGAGTTTCCGATGTTCAGATGTTCTTTGGACACAGGCACATCATTCTCTCATGTGCTTCTTGTACCAAACTTCTAAAGATTATCTAGAAAATAAACATTAAGATATTTTTAGCGCAATAAATTTCATAGAAGTGATGTTTTCCTAGGTCAAACAGCTTCCTTAAGTTTTGTCAAAATAAAGACTTCAGGGGTTTTGCCAAAAGATTGATTTAGGAAAAAACTCAATATTTATGACATGAATGCGCATTAATGTTCAACGATTCAGTTACAGTTTGGAATTGAAAAAGAGAGAAAAAACTAAGTCATTTCACTTATTTTAGTCAACGAGCTGACGATTAAATTCAATCAATTCGCAGATCTTGTCAGCAAAATACCTTTAAAGCTCCTGCCTTTTAAACTGCGTTCTGTTCAAGATAAATGAAAGGTCTCTGACGTTTCAAACCGAATCGACAATTTCTAACACTTTATATGCCGTCAAAAGAATTTATTTTGTTTTGAAAAATTGATTCCAGTAAGTTTTGAGTGCTTTGCATATAATTTTCAATAGTGTTTCTGTTTCTAGCAAGTTTTTTTCCACATCTTCTAGCCCACTACTACACTAGGACCATTATCTAAAAAAGGTTTACGCTGACAAATTCTATATATATATATATATATATATATATATATATATATATATATATATATATATATATATATATATATATATATATATATAAAGTAGCTCATTTCACACATTTTTGATCTAATTCACCGCAAACTTTTATTTCATCTCATTTTTTTATTCGAAATTGTGTTACGTCCGTATCTTCCTTTTCTTTGCGCCGCGGACCGTAACGCTTGTTAAAATCCAGTAATTCTTACATAATCAGTCTTCCAGTAAATCAGTCTTCCAACGAAAAACACTCTACAACACACTATGCTTGATTCTTGATGGTTCCTTCCTACTTTCGGTGTTTTGTTAATTTCTTGTGCCATGTTCAAAAGCAGACTTGATAATAAGTCAGTGCCAATCAGAAGCCCGAAATAGAAAAATTTTGAATTATCAAGCATGCAACGTTGTTTATCACAAGAAATTTAGGAATGATCCTCTACAACGTTGTGGAGAATCCTTATGCTTTACAATATTTTTTTGTTGAGTCATTTGCTGGATTCATATATTTACTGTAGAACGTTTGAAGTTGCACCAATATGACAGTTTTTAAGCGTACAACATCGTAGATACACAGTTCTTCGAATTTCGTTTTTTGAGAAATCATTGAGGTTTAAAATGTTCTTATTCATTTCACTTTTCAGGTAGTTTCCGCTAAATTTGGTTGTTTTTTGCAAAATTGAGGCACAAATGCGAAGTATCGCTTCATTTTCCACGTTTTGCTCTATATTTTAATGTGGTTAAATTTTTTGATGCATTCCTTTTAACCATTTCTGTGTAACATTTTTACCATATTTCAGATAAATTGCTGCTGAGACGCCAACTTGTATATTACAAAAGTTCTAGGTTGACATACCGTTCTAAAGATTAAGGAATAGGCAGAAGAAGTAACTCAAAAAAATTCAAAAATTGATACGAATTTGAGAATTGCCCCCACATTTTGTTTTGCCATGTGCATTATCAATAGATTTACAGCGAAACTTTTATAATTAGGGAGAAAAATTCTTAGAGCAAGAGAGACTTATCTCAAATGCCTTTTCATCAAATAAAACTCGAAAATTGCAGAATTTTTGTCCCCAAAATTCAGCACAAATTTAAACTAAAACTTTATATAATGATGGAACAGTAATTTCAGCCCAATTTACAATGGCGCGCGGTAAACAAAGTTTACAATAGCGTTGTGACAAAATGGTTGTTTTTACTGTCTACCGCACTTCGAAGCTCAATTTTCAGTTTAAAAAAATCCGTGAACAAGCACATCTTACAATTAAAACATAACCGGGAAAATCCTCGATCGATCTAAAGTGCAACCTAACTCACTCCACGCGCTCAGATAACCATTATATTAATTAACTTATTTAATTTGTTGTTCTTATTTGTTTAAAAAACAAAAGAATGGGAAAGCATTTTTTTAAAAAAATCTCAATTGTCAAAGTTCTCAATTAAAACACAAGGCATACAAAAACGCAACATTACAAGAAAAGCGATAAAAGGGAAAAAGAAAATCCAAAAAAAACTATTCTCTGGGCCATTTTTTCATTTTTCATCTATATCCTTTTAAGCAATGATGAAAATGAGTTTTATTACATTTCCGTTTCATTTTGTTTTTATTATTTGTTACTATAAAATCTATCAAATTGTTTTCGAGTTTCTTACAGTGATGGACGTTTTCAGAAATCTTTTCTGTAACTCAACTAATCAATACTTTGAAACAGAATAAATTTTTTGAAAAGGTAGAAAAACAATGTGAACTAAGCGTTGACCATGCAATAGAATTCTCTAGTGAAGAATGGAATCTTGCAATACTCTTGGAAGATGATTCGACATTTAGACGATTCTTGCAAAAGCTAACAAGTATTGTCCAACAATTGATTTCTGAAATGTTGTTGTTTATGTAAATCTTAATATGACGTGAAAATTGCGACTACAACTTGACAGGTATATAAACTTCGAAAAAATTGAGATCAGATGTGCTGACGAGAAATAATCCTAGAGATCGATATGACATTTCACTGAAAAATTCCGAATAGAATTGGTGGATTTTTATTGGTGAAGATTTACTAAAAAACTTGAAAACAGCAAAAAATGTTGCAGAAAAAGAACACATGAGATAGTCAATGGTGAAGGTTCGAAACGGTTTTTCTAATGACGATCAACCGGATTTCAATTTAATTTCAAATCACTGATTAATAAGTCCATACCTTTTCTAAAAAAACGGTGAGTGAAACGTTTCTGATACGTTTATATGAACATTTGCCTATTATTTTACTTTTGTAAATTTCATCTAATGCTTTTCCCAATTTTTTTTTTCATACGAATTGAAATCAACATAAGCGTATAGCGGTATAAAATAAGCCAACTTTACAAAAAGGGAGGCACCCTACAAGCCCAGGCGTACTTATTAGGAAGCAAGCATCTGATTGGCTGAAAGTGAATCCCAAATTTACCTTAATTTCCCTTAATCCCAAAAATTAAATAGCAATGATTAAGTTTGAAAAACTATATTTTACAACAAAAGCATTGAATTCAAGCATTGAATGTTGACAGAGCTGAGGAGATGATCATTGGAGTTCGTCTGGGGGTATGTATACACTTGGCAACATATTTTTTTGCATCGATAGAAGTTTGAATGAAATATGGTTGCGTTTTTCATCCACGGTAAATTTTGGGTGTCTAGTGTTTTAAAATTTAACTCTAATCTCCATGAGATTCATGACTCTAATAGGAGTTTTCAATCCTTTTGCTATTGGTCCTCCCTTTTTTGCGTGGTCTATCCATTTTCCCTTTAAAGTCATTTTTTTATTGTTTAAAACACTGAATAAAATAAAACTATAACAAATAAAACCAAAGTAAAACTTTTTTTTGAATAAAAACTATAATATTTAATAAAACTTTAGTTAACCCCCTCAAAGACAATAAATAGATAAATTCGAATTTCAGTTAAGTTTTACTTCTTGTTCTGCTTCAGGAATTTTTGTTCGATTTACTTTCGCATTAGTTATATGGACGCAAAAACTCAATTGCAAATTTAAAAAAAAACACGCTTTCAATTGTAATTCTGTTCATAAAAACATATGAGGAGTCGTTATTTGAAAGGAAGCAACTATGAGCGTGGACCAAAAATAGGTAGTTTTTGAAATGCCAAAAGTCGCAACCCGGGTTGCCCATTATACAACTTTCCTTGATTTCATACAATGTCATAAAAGATTCCACTTTAAGGTCATAAGGTCATATATGATTTGTCTGCTTTCTTAGTAGTCATACAAAAACTATAAAAAAAAGTTTCCACATGGAACAGATTGAAAAGACAAATAATGAACAAAAAACTAATATTTCTCCATAAATTGAAGTCTAATCAGATGTGAAATGTGAATTAAATCCTATGTTTCCCGCTAGGATCATATTTGATTGCCTGGGTTTCAAGTGAGAATCAAATTTGAATTCCTTGTTTCAAGGCAGGGATCGTACCAGGAATTACGTTATGATTTAAATGACATCATATATAAACCTTGAATGAAACCTAGGAAGCAGCGACCCGGGAGAGAAGTTTCAAAGCCATTTCAAAGTATTAACTGGACAATTTGCATCCTTTACTTATTCGGGAGTCACAATTCAAAGAAACAATGAAGTTCAGGTTTCAGTTTTGTTTAGAGCCCCTTCATTATTTTTAATTTTTCGTTGAATACCCAAAACCAAATTAACGTTCATTCTTTTTTGCATTCTCAAAAACTTGAGCTAAATATTTAGTTTATTATTGAAGTTAAGCATTGCCATCACAACTGTTGATTAATTCTGGCGTGACCTTATCCAGTACCTCGCAGAAACATTCAAAAAACACTGATTCCTGCTTCCAATAGTCTTCTATCCAAACTCTGGACAGGCGCCAGTTGTCAGTTATGACGAAAGTGGTCCTGATAAAGCTAATGGTAATTTTTTTGACCGAATCTTCGGGTTTTATAGATGTCGGATTGATGTAAAATGTCATATTTGTTCCGGGATAAATTCGTGGGTTAAAAATGGGCTCTTGTTCCGGCTCTCCGTTGAGGTTTTTGGCGTCATTGAAACGAATTTGTATTTTGCGAGCTGTGCCTGAAACACCCTTATAAATTTTTCCCAAGCAGAAACTGTTCAGGATTTTGAAGTATTTTATGATGTTACTAACAATTTATCACTTGAAAAGGGCACGCTGGGTAATTTGAATATTATACAACATTTTTTGAGCTTTTTATTCGGGACCGTACCCTATTGGTTCCGCCCCCTTTGAGGGAGGAGGAACTATATACTCTAGTGGGTTTTTTTTTTGTTCAAACAATTCTGACCGATCGATATGTCCATCGTAGAGAATTGAGATTGGTATCATTAGAAAGCCTGTCCAGCGTAGAGTATGGAATTTCAAAAATTTTGTGATTTTCGTTTTCTACAGGGAGTTATTAAGGTTTAAAATTTTGAGAAAATAGAGTGAATTCCGTTGATTTTATTCACATTTTTCAGAATTTTTGAATAAAATTTCGTCATTTTAACTAAAAAGTTTTAAGTTTGTTAAAATTTTTCAAGAAAGTGTTGTTAATTTTATTTTTAAAGACAAAAATGCTGTGGGTAAATATCATTTGATTTTTTGAATTTCAAAATTCAGACTTTTTCATCAAAAACAGCGCAAAATAAATTTTTTAGTCCACTTTGATTAAATTTGCAGGAAGTGCACACCCAAACAACACTAACACAACCTTTGTAGACTCCAATGGGGCTATTTCTACTTCAACTTCCGTTGAGAGTGCTCTGTAATTAAAACTCTGCTGTTTTTTGCTAACTTTAATTGTTTATTATCAAACACGAAGCATTTATTTTTTGATTTTTTAACTAACAAAATATCTATATCTATGATATTCGAAAAATTAAGTGTTCTTCATGGACGAACAGCATTAGCAGGGCTAGTTTTCGACCAATCTTGGACTGTTACAATCCAAAAATGATTCGGATAGCAACCAGTCGGTCTTTTTTATTTAAAAAAAAATCGATCTTTTTTATATTAATTAAATAACAGAACATTTCAAATCAAAGCTGACTTCTGATAGGTCCAATTGGTTTCCTAATTATTTCCAAATTATTGTATCTGGTTTATGACTTGAAAGCCTATTGTCTTTTTGACTTGAAAAAAATTGTTTTTCAATAAAAAATGGCTCATTGAAATTTGCCTCCATTAATTTGGTCAACTTGTTGCTTAGGGTCAGCAATGAAAGAATGCTTCTTCTTTCTACTGAATTCAAATTCAATCTTTATTGCCGTTTTACGCCTTAAATTATGTTTTTCTGGCTTTGGTATTACTAGATTTTACATTCTTTTTAATTTTTAGGTATTTGCCCATTTTCATGTTTTCTGAATTTGTCACCTTATCACGTTACTGACAGTTCCTATATCACATAATTGGCGTTCAAAATAAGGCGCAGTAGATAATATTAAAATCTTTAAAGATATAAACTATGGTTTTAACGGCTTCGACACTACTTTCTCGAAAAGTTTAATGAATTTTTTAATTTTGTCTCCATTGAACTTTTTTACTTTGTCTTTTTAGTCGTTTGAAATTTCCTGTAAAATGACCCGGTTTCATTGTCTTTTCATGGAAGAATAAATGAGCCAATATTCTGATATTAGCAGATAGCTGATAACTTTCATGACTTTGAAAACAATTGTTTTCCAGAAATGAAACACTTCGCAATTTTTTCTTGTGATTGAGGATTGACCACATAAAGCATGAAATTACCATTGCTTTGAAATTATTTTTCTGCGAACTTTTTTTTAGTTGTTTGCTTGAACATTATTGAAATCAATACAAAGAAGATAGTTTTTATGAATGCTTAGTCAGGTTTAATTGTTGACTCCTGTGTTACTTCATCCGAGATTATTTTTGACCATATTTCTGACCTCATGCGTCAATACCTCTATGCCGTTTAGTGACACTTTACAGTAGGCAATGACGCTTTGCAAGCAACACTCACTGAGGTTTCATTAAGTAAAAAGGCAGTAGAATTTAAAGAACGCCAAAGAAAAATCCCCCCCCCCCCCCCCCCGAAAGCAATAAAACAAAAATTTTTTTTTCTCAAATGATTTATACGACGATGAAACGAACAATTTTCCTTCAAATGTTTTATCCGTTCATTTTGTACCGCAGGCAATCAAAAAAGACGAAATATATGTTTTTAAGATTGAAATAGTTGGTTTTGGAGAAATAATGTCTGGGGGAGAACAGACCGGGAAAAGAATCGGATTTGAACAACCATAACAAAAAAAAAGATAAAGAGACTACGAGAAGCAAAAATTGATTATAAAAATGTTTCCAATTTTTTTTCTCCAATTAATTGATGACACTGATATTTTTGGCAGTTGAACCTGAGCTTGTATGCTCTAAAAATTTCTTAGTAAATGCGCTTTCCTAATTTACACCTTCAAAAACGTGAATTGGTGTTAACATATTTTTACTTACACATGTTTACTTGTATGAGACCTCGTGAAGTATTGTGTGTTGACGCGAGAATTTCCGTGAAAAAAAAACTGATCAAGAAAAATGCGGATTACGTGATACTTCATGTAGAATTACATGAATCTCTCGGGGTAGAAGTCGTTAATTTATAAGTGATTTATTCGAGATTTCTTGTACTTCTTTTCACAATAATTAACTGAGATAATTTTTTGTTTGGAGACATGCGATTTCAGTTTTGCATGAGAATTTGAATTCTGAACACATGATATTTCATGTGATAACACATTCAAGATACATGAAATCTAATGTAAGTAACATGAAAAACTGCAACTCCGTCCCAAAAAATTCATGAAGTTTGTCGTGAGAAACCATTTAATCTGATATTTTCTGGTTTGTTCCTTTTTTCCAAAAACTCATGTGCCTTCGCAAAATTTTTCGTGATATCACACGAGAACGTTTTAGAATGCATTATATCAAAAAACTTAATAAAATAAACAATGCTTTTTCTGTTCTTCGAATTAAAATGAAAGGCAAATAAAGATTTCCAACAGGCGGGTCGGTGGGCGTCGGAGCCTTAAAGCATCCGCGATTGCGGATTAAACCCAGAAACGCGCGGGAGCCATTTTTCAGAACAGCGGTGCTCAATCGCGCCTGAAAATGTGTTTGTCTATCTAAACGTTTGAGCTCGTAATATTGTCGAAAAATAGAGCACAGAGAAGGGGGAGGTGACTCTCTTACTGGGTACCAAAGACGGGGGGGGGGCAATTGTTGAAAAGATCCAAAGGCAGACAATTGGTCAGGCTGCAAAGGGTTTTAGTAAAGCAATGCTTTATCTGGTAAGCTCTAATGAGACGAGTTTGCCAGTTGTTTCAGAACTTGGAGGATAAACATTCCTCAATCACTGTAATTCATCAAGCTGTGTTTTTTTTTAAATTACTCGGTAGGCAACCAAACAACAAAATAACTGAAATACAAAAATTGTCTTGCTTAAACTTCAGCCAAGAAAAAGTGAAGTTATCGCCTCAACTTTCAGGTTCTTGACATGCGTTTCAAGTGCAAATTACCAAGACCTCATCAAAACCTGTCAAGAACATTAATGAGGTTTTTGTTAAGACAATTAAACTTTTGGCAGAAAGATAGCTTGATCTTGTTTTCTTTTCACTGAGCAATTTTTTGAACAAAATAATTTGAATCGAATGTAAATGCAATACCTGCGTCCCGATGAAAAGCCGTCTCAAACTTGATTCGCAGTGTTTTGCACTCGACTGTCATTAGCAAAATGTTTACAGCAACGATCACTTTCACAATATCCATATCTCACTGAAATACATTTTTCATATATGAACCAGAGGTAATGTTTTTTTTGTTGGGCACCCTTTTTTTCTTAATTAAAACAAGGGCACCCTTTTCTTTCTTAATTTTGTAATAGCCCGATTTGTGATATATATATATATATATATATATATATATATATATATATATATATATATTGTTCACAATCAAGCTAACAATTTCGCTATTTCAAGAGAATTTGGGTGAAACGTTAGCATGGTTGTTCGCAATTTTGAAAAATGGTAGTTTTTAATCCTCTAAAATCTATTTCATTAGCGGTAGATGCCATTAGGTCACACATTAGCTGGGTTGCTAGAATTGCAACGGAGAAAAACGGAGTGTCTGTTCTAATAAAATTGGAGGGTCAGTTTGGAGTTTGAATACTTAAGGGTCAAAGGTAAGATTGGCGAGTATTATTGTAGGAACAAGGGATCAAAGGGAAACCAATTCTTTTTTTAATTTTAAGAAAAAAAATAAACTGTTGTACAAAAAGGACAGCTTTTACGGATTTCATTTCCCAAATACCATATCCCAAGGTTGTTTAAACTCTGAAATGAGAAAAACGTAGTCAGGTCGTAAAATGCCACGTATATGTTTCGATTGCAAGTTGGTACTGATTCAAACTATTGAAGCTCAAGTATGGCACAATTAAAAATCGAACCATTGTTATTCTTCAAAACGTAATAAAAATAAAAATTATAAAGAAAAATATTCAATATTTCACCTAGAACCGGGAAAATTCAATATTTCCCAGCTATGGCTGTCGATACTGTCGTGAGCATTAATACTGTTTCAATCTCGCTAGCTTTTAGAAAACTGCATCAAAAAAATTTGGAGCAATTTTTCAATAATTTCAAAAATTTTTCTAAGGCGGCTGGCCTGGGTTTAGAATTCGCGAAACGGCTGGTTATAAGCAAAGAATTTATTGCAACAAAAACTTTTGCAATTAGTCATGTTTTTTTGAGGTCACGACATCTACCAACATAAACTTGAATCAGATAACGCCTAACCATATCTCGTTAGATTTTTAATGATCTTTTCACTTCGAAAATTTTGTTTTCTGCATATGTTTTAAAACATAAAGTTGATCAGGAATTTTAAAAGCTGGCAGAAAAAAAACTAATCCAGAGGCAGAGTTTCACTACTGTTTGAGAGATGATTCCCAGTCCAAGAGCGGTTGGTTGTCTTGAAAAATTTTGGTAGATTTTTGCATAAAAATGGTTGTTTTTCAAGTTCTCAAAAAGCTAGTTTTGTTGCGATATGTGCCAGAAAAGTGGTTATATGGGAACATCTGCCAAAAAATGGCTAAAGTTTGAAAAATCAATCGTTCCTGTTAAGCTGTGATTTGATTGGTGGACTTTTTCCATTGTCTCAACAACTATTTTCTGATCAATTTTCATTTAAAAAGTTTCAAAATGTTTTTATCAGTTTGAATTGAAAAGATTTTTGACTACCGTCTAAAAGGTGCAACCTGCTGTTTCCATTCATTTCTGATAAAAGCATTTGTTAAATTAAATGCAGCTATGGAAGCAAAATTTCTACAAAAACTATTTATCGTTGCATCTTCAGTTGGTAGCTTGCTATTTCTTATTACTCTGAAGCACAAAAAAAAAACTGGAAACCTTGGACGAATAGCGTAAAAAAAATTCTTGTCTATTATGATTCCGAAATTTATCTTTTAAGATTATGCAGAAAAAAAAAGCATAATAGAAATTGACGGAGAACTGATTGGAAGACTCCCATTCAACTTTGACTGGTTACTTTATAGTTAGATAACAGATTTATTTAGTAAACAGATATTTTAATGCTTTTTTCGCGATCTTAATGCGGTTGTTTTTTCCACTGCGGTCTAAGTCGGGGTAGCTTGCTATTTAATAGCTCTTTTGGAGCTATTTTTGACATTTTCAACAAATTTTTCTTAATTCAAGGCAACTTGTTCTTAGCACCGAACAGGTCAAAACGATATTCCGAAATTATGATTGCGTAATTACAATTACGATCAAGAAGTTATTAGAATTTTTTGGTCTGATCAAAAATGTGACTAGAAGACTTCAGCGTTTGCAATTATATTTATCAGCATATCCCAAATTGAAAACTAAATTTGGGGAGTTTAATTAGCCCAAAGGTGTTTAGAAGGTCACAATATCTTCATAATCACATCCGGGTCCGTAAAACTTTACACTATGGCATTCCTCAGTGAGCCAGCAATAGCAATCGTACGCTCTGGTTTCTGTTCCGGTTTGAATCCACACTCTGTCCAGAGACCATGCATCAAACATCTTAGAAGGATCATAAAACTTGATTTCCAGCTCGTGGATATCCGAAAGATCGGAAAGTTCATCAAAATCGAAAATTTTGCTTGTGTTTGTCCCTTTTCCACGATAGACAGTTGCGCCAGTGTTCATATACTTATCCATATTATTGTTGTTGTTGAACCTGACAGCAATTGTGTCTCTAGATTCTGAAGAAACAAAATAAATATAAACATATGCTATAAAATAAGTATCATACCAACAATTTTCGTGCATTTTTAACCAAACATTGACAATTTTTTAAAATTTTTTAAACTCATAATATTAGCGAGTTTTTAGATTTCAAGCCAAAAACAACGACTATATTTGTGATTATTAAAGCGAAGCCTTCCTATTGTTTAAAGTTGAAAATGCCGAAAAATTTTTGCTCATTAAATTAATGAAACGAACAAAACCGAGCGTCCCGAAGTTCTATTATCCTTCAAACAGAAACCTTTTGAAGATCATTGGTAGATTTTTTTGAGGTTTTCTGTTCGTTATATCGGATTAGAGATGTCAATTTGGATCGGTTACGCAGATGAATATTTTCGATCAGCTGTCATGCTATTTATTTGATGCGCAAATAAGTTCCGAAGATCTCCTACGCTTGAAACAAAGCATATCTAAGATGTCTGATAGACTTACCTAAAAATTTTGTTCGGTACATTGAATAAGAGATGTCAATTTGGATCTGTAGTGCAGGTGAGCAATCTCGATCAATTTTTCACGCTATTTATTTGATGAGCAATTGAGTTCTCTCTGTATCTAAATGCCAATGCTGCTTGCAAAATATACTTAATTTGTTGTTTAATTAGTTACAAGAGATGAGGTCAGCTAGCCGGGAGAGTTATTCAGAGTTTTCGACGGACCATGGGTGAACCCAGTGATCAGGCCGAAAAAAAATTTGTGCAGACTGAATATTGGCCAGACCCAACCAGTGGCCTGACCAGACAATTGGCCAACCCAGACAAGTGGCCCAGACCACACAATTTGCCAGACCCAACTGAACATGTAGGAAAAGCTAATAAAAAACAGTATTCCATTCAATCTCGTTTTTCAACGACAAATGAACATCAAATTTGACAAAAATGTTAAAAAACAGTCAATTTATTCAAACTTGAGACTTTCAGATAATTATTTTGTGAAGCAGTCAAACCATCTAGAAAAAAGTTTTGGTTACCAGAGATTGGCAATTACTTTCAAAAATAGTGAACAGACCAAACCATTTTTAATTTTTTTGGCCCTTTTTGGGCTGCATCTGTTGGCTTTGGATATGGGACTTTCCCAGACCAAACAAACTCAAATATTTAAATTGACCTAACCAACTAGACATAATGTGGGTATATGCCAGATCGAACAAACCGAAATGTTGTTGTGGGCAAGAAAGAATGATGTATAGTGAATGTATATGTTTAAAGTTACGAGAAAACATAGCTTTCCGAAGATCTCTTACGCTTGACACAAAGCATATATAAGATGTCTGATAGCCTTATGTGAAATTTCTGTTCGTTATAAAATATTAGTGATGTCAATTTGGATCTGTAATGCAATTGCGCAATCTCGATCAATTTTCACGCTATTTATTTGATGCGCAATTGAGTTCTCTTTGTATCTAAATGCTAATGCTGCTTACAAAATATACTTAATTTGTTGTTTCATTAGTTATGAGATATGAGGTCAGCTAGCCGGGAGAGTTATTCAGATTTTTCGACGGACCATGGGTGAACCCAGTGATCAGGCCGAACAAAAAATTTGCGCAGACCCAATTTTAGCCAGGCCGAACCAGTGGCCTGACCCGACCATTGGCCAACCCAGACAAGTGGCCAGACCACACAATTTGCCAGACCCAACTGAACATTTAGAAAAAGCTAATAAAAAACAGTATTCCATTCAATCTTGTTTTTTCAACGACAAATGAACATCAAATTTGACAAAAATGTTAAAAAACAGTCAATTTATTGAAACTTGAGATTTTTCAGATAATTATTTTGTGAAGCAGTCAAACCATCTAGAAAAAAGTTTTGGTTACCAGAGATTGGCAATTACTTTCAAAAATAGTGAACAGACCAAACCATTTCAAATTTTTTTGGCCCTTTTTTGGCTGCATCTGTTGCCTTTGGATATGGGACTTTCCCAGACCAAACAAACTCAAATATTTAAATTGACCTAACCAACTAGACATAATGTGGGTATATGCCAGATCGAACAAACCGAAATGTTGTTGTGGGCAAGAAAGAATGATGTATAGTGAATGTATATGTTAAAGTTACGACAAAATATAGCTTTCCGAAGATCTCTTACGCTTGACACAAAAGCATATATAAGATGTCTGATAGCCTTATGTGAAATTTCTGTTCGTTATAAAATATTAGTGATGTCAATTTGGATCTGTAATGCAAGTGAGCAATCTCGATCAATTTTCACGCTATTTATTTGATGCGCAATTGAGTTCTCTTTGTATCTAAATGCTAATGCTGCTTAAAAAATATACTTAATTTGTTGTTTCATTAGTTATGAGATATGAGGTCAGCTAGCCGGGAGAGTTATTCAGAGTTTTCGACGGACCATGGGTGAACCCAGTGATCAGGCCGAAAAAAAATTTGCGCAGACCCAATTTTAGCCAGGCCGAACCAGTGGCCTGACCCGACCATTGGCCAGTCCAGACAAGTAGCCAGACCACACAATTTGCCAGACCCAAATGAACATGTAGAAAGAGCTAATAAAAAACAGTATTCCATTCAATCTCATTTTTCAACGACAAATGAACATCAAATGTGACAAAAATGGTTTAAAAAAACAGTCATTTAAAGAAACTTGAGATTTTCAGATAATTATTTTGTGAATCAGTCAAACAATCTAGAAATAAGGTTTGGTTACTAAAGATTGGCAATTGCTTTCAAAAATAGTGAAGAGACCAAAACATTTTAAATATTTTTTCCCTTTTTGGCTGCATCTGTTGGCTTTGGATATGGGACTTTCCCAGACCAAACAAACTCAAATATTGAAATTGACCTAACCAACTAGACATACTGTGGGTATATGCGAGATCGAACCGATCCAAATATTGTTATGGGCAAGAACGAATGATGTATAGTGAATGTATAAGTTAAAATTACGACAAAACATAGCTTTCCGAAGATCTCCTACGCTTGAAACAAAGCATATATAAGATGTCTGATAGCCTTATGGGAATTTTTTGTTCGTTATATAATATTAGGGATGTCAATTTGGATCTGTAACGCAAGTGAGCAATCTTGATCTTCTGTTATGCTATTTATCTGAAGCGCAATTGAGTTTTCTTTGTATCGAAATGCCA
>NW_027451909.1:0-14047 GCF_964194025.1 Convolutriloba macropyga
CGTTCAAACCTCACAGCCGCATGGTCGTAACGCTGGGTAGGCGCTAACAGTTGCTCTGAGTTGATCTAATATCTTCTAAAAAATAAAAAAAAACTTGGCAATTTTTAACAGTAGTTTGTTTTTGCTGAATTTTCGCTTAAAAATCTTAATATACCACCACTTTTTTTACGCATGAAACCAAACCCCTATCAGTCTGTTATTTTTTGAAAACGTCTTCAAAGTTTTCGGATTTATGCAAAAAATGGCCAAACAAAACGTTGGTTCAAAAAATTGTTTTCAAAAGGTATTGTTTTAAACCAGATAAACTGTATTAAAAGGCAAAACAAAATAAAGTAAAATCATTGATTTAGAATTTATTCATTTAATAAATCTTTCAAAGCAAAGCCCAAAACATATCAGCCTTTGCCTTGCATGTCTCAAAAGCAATATCTTTGAAAAGCAATATCTTTCACCGAAAAACGGCTGTTCCTTAATCGCTTTTCCTAAAAACACACGTGCATTTGACTTTAAAGGCGCAAAAAACGGACAACAAGAAACGCCGCTTCTAGTCCATAATATTTGTCAACTCTACCCCCATCCTTTTTTTTCTAAATAGTAATAAAAATTAAAAGATTTAGAGCAAACGATGTCGGAAAAAAACTATATATTTTTCAAAAATGTTTGCACTTTATGCTCTAAATTAGCTCGAGAAGCGTTCTTCAACAATGTTCTGTTTTATTAGCTGCTGAAAACAATTTTTGTCATTTAACAACACTGAGTTACGCATTCAGTGGCCCTTCTTTCTTTCCAAAGTATAATCGTTTTAACGTATATATTTCAGGGCAACCTCGGATCTTTTCCGTTCTGCCCCCCCCCCCAGTTTAGTGGGCACATATTATTTGCAATACCCAGACGAACAAGCCATACTTTTACATAATGATTTAGTGTGTAAAGACACGTGCTCTGTAACTGGGTCGCATAACGTACTGGGGTCAGGGCACAAACGGAAAAGATCCAAAAGAATCAAGCATCTTCTTCCATCCAAACTCGTTTCAATGCCATGCAAAAATAGAAGCAGATTGTCTGTGCAAGATTTCTAAATTTCTATCAATTATCTGCAAGTACTGTGCTCCGTTCATCTTTTTTAAAAATTATTTTTGTCAATGAAAGATTTCATTAAAATCACTATCGGTTGTCTCCAAATTTCAGAAATATTGGGTACTTAGAGTTGGAACTAGGCCTTTAAAATGTTGACAGTTTGTGTGCAGAGCTTTTTGCAACTTTGCGTACTATTAATCAGAGAAAATGAAGCAAATTGCTAGAAATCAAGCAAAAAATTTCGAGATATCACAAAGTTCGACTGAATTTCGTTTTTTCCAACTCGAAAATATTAAAGTCAATCTCATATTTTTGTTAGCAAGATATTTGGTGCATTGACTAATGTTTTTCCTAGAAATAAGTTGATGCAATGCCATAGATTTTCAGACAATTACTGCAGCTGGTTTGTGGAATTATTTAAAGATGGAAAGGAAAAATGGATTTGTGAAATTATAAACTCCTACCGATGCTGTTCCCTGGAATTCCCAATGAACTTGTACAGTGTGTTCTGTGACCACTCTCAGTTCGGATAGTTCGTATATCTCACTAGGGTACAGTGACTCATCAGTCACAAGCACAAACTGGGCCAGCTCGCCATTGAACATTTGCCTAAAAATCACTCAGAAAACATCGACTTTGTAAGCAAAATGTGAGCAGACATGACAGATTCCTAATTGTGATAAGTAAAAAAATCAGTCCTTTTTGTCATCAAGGCAATTTCATCTGCAAAGTTTGAACAACACACCGAATTGTGAAATCAGGTTGTCCGAACGTTAAAATTTTTATCAATTTTAATATATTAAACAAATTTTGCTTCAAATACTTTTATGCCTTTCAAATTACTGGTTCTAATGGACTCGTTGCTACAAAATCTACTAAAATACAATACAAAAAAGTATAGAAATAATTCAGAACTTACTTTAGAAGCAAATTGTAATGAACTCCTGGAATATCTGCCCCTATTACATCAAATTTTCTGTCTTTCCTGGCAAGGTTGTGAACAAGTGCCTTTGCAGGAATGGCCACTGCCTGTTGTGTGAAATGTTCTTCACTCGTAACCGAGAATTGCTAAATTTGACACCATTTTAAAACAATTGCAAATTTTTTCTAGTCTTCGATCCATTATTTCTATTCAAAGAAAAACCTTCAGCGTACTTTGTTTTATTTTTCAAAAAAACTTTCAAAAATTGACTACATTGAAGAATGTAAATATACTATAAGGGGGGCTGTAATTTTGTGAATAGTTGTAATGGGAAATACTCAAAATTTATATTAATTCTCGCTTATTTGTGAACTTCTGGATTTTTCTGCGGTTTTGTTACACATAACTGGTAGTTACGGACCCCACAATTTTTTTTTCAAATTTGGCCTGATTTTTGGTTTCTGAAATTCACTTAGGGAAACTTGAACTACACTTACACTAATCCGTCGGTGTTTTCCACAGACCACTTTTAGAGCTATTTTTTGGGGTGGGGGGAGGCAAAATGGTGCCAGAGTAGGTGTAATTTTCGGGAGAAAATGGATGCAGGAATAGGTAATCACGGATAAAACTGTTGTTTTGAATTGCGCTATAAATGATATCTAGATTTCCTTGAACAATTTCTTTTTTATTATCGATTTTATCACGTTCCATGTATTTGATCTGATCCAATTATGAAAACCAATGGATACCAATACGTTTTCTTAAAGGAGAATTGAATGGCTATACCGCATTGCAAAGAAGCTGCGGGTCCATCCCATAATATCCCCTCTCAAAAAAATTATACCCTCCAATTATGGTATATTTAACGTGATTGAAGATATATGGTATCTGACTAATCCAGCTTAGTTCTGAGATAAACTACAACCCCAATCATAGTAAAAATACCTATAATTTCAATGAGGGATTTAGTGGGAAAGAACCGAAAATTCATATTATTCTCGAGATTTTATTGTGATTTCCTGGTGGATTATGCTATGGTGTTGCTACAGTTTCCTGGTAAAAACAGACCCCTTAATTTATTTCAAATTCGCCCAGATTTTTGCCTTGTCACTTACGGAAACTTGAACTACACTTACACTTCTTTTCCACAGAACACTTTTAGAGCGTTTTGTGGAAAGGCTGACGATAAAAGGTGGCATGCACTTACAAAACTCTGTCAGTAGATTTCACAAATCATGAAAAATTGATTCCACATTCTTTAATTCATATAAATTCTCGAGATTTTACTGTGAAGTCGTCTGGATTTTTCAATGATTTTTACACATTATCCCCGGAGTTGGAACTTGATTAGAGCGTTTATTTTGATTTCTCGTGCCCCTTGCCTGCTAGCGCTTAATTATCATCAAAAATCGAATCATAAATAAAACTCTTGGATTTAGTCTGATCAAATAATGAAAATAAATTGGATACAATCCGTCCTTTTATAGGCGAAATAAAGTTTTTGCTCCATTTGCTATAAACACACTTTGATTGTATCTATTATTGTTTTCTCAGCAAAGAGATTGCAGAAAACGCAGATTTATTAACGGCAAATCTTTGTTTGCATGGCCTTTACTATTATCAGTATGAGCATTTTAATGAAAGTCTTTCTCATAAGAGCAACCGTTCGACGCCATGGTTCTTCAAAGCTGTGGATTCTACAAAATAGTCTGTTTAAATTTTTTTGTTATCCTCTCAACGCAAGAGTGGTAAAAAAAGTATAATTTTGAAAACATCTGAAAGATCTGAATTTTTAGGCATTAAATAATCGGTATGATTTTTCCTGTTATGTTGTCAATTGCAATATAACGGGTGCTGCGACAAGCGGAATAAAAAACTATTGGATAAATTTATTAGATAGTGCATCCTGGTTATGGCTGATTACTGAACGTGTTAAAAAAGTAGATTACAAAAATTTAGGCAAAAGGATTCATTTGAGGTCAGTCGATTCTTAGCTGTACTGCTTCTTGGAAACATCTAAATGCGTTTTAAAAACTTTGAAAACATGCAAATGCATGAATTTAACTTGATAAAATAAGATTTCCTTAATTTCAGGCTCAAACATAAAATGAGAGTTTTATGAATGCTTTGGTTTTATGAAAAATTGCCGCAAATCAAAATATCAAGATTTTGTAAGATATTTCCACAATCTTGCGAAATAAATTTATTTCGCATATTCAGGTTTATCTTGAAAAATCTTATTTTCTAAAGCTTAACTTTTCATTTATATTTAGCGTTCTTAGACAAAAAATACAGCACGATATGCAATTGATCTCACAGGAGTCTTCCCGGGTCGAGGTTTGGCGGTGAATTTTTGTAAGAAATGCGGAGAAATGCGGTGAAAAAAAAATAATTTTCACTGCGTGTTTCTTACATCTTTTTGCGGTGAATCGCGGTGACTTATTTACGGTGACTTATTTAATTTTGCGATGAATTTTTGTAAGAAATGCGGTGAAATAGTTATTTTCACCGCATTCACTGCAATCACCGCACTCCTTACAAAAATTCACCGCATTCACCGCATTTCTTACAAAAATTTACCCAAAAAACCTCCACCCGGGTTAGGAAATTCGCTCAACAAATTACATCAAGTAGGCTATTACTTCAGGAGTCTTACTACGGCACAGGCTTTTAGTTGAACTTGGCCAATAAGTAAGGAAACCTTATAACATGAACTTTTTTCCAAAAACCATACATAAGGACGCCCTTTAAATGCTTCCAAATTGCAGAATTTTTGTAGTTTCATCAATTTACAGATTTTCTAGAATTCAATAATTTTATTTATAGTTAAGTATCCTTAGAGAATTCTATCTAATAAAGTATTATATTATTTGTATCTATTAAAGTATTATATTATATCTATTATATGTAAAAAGCTTCGAAATTTATTCATTGCTGAAAAAAAGAAATAAATAATGAAATTTTGCAAGCAAAATTAGATTGATTGCTAAAATATAAGAGGAGCGCATTTTGAGCCGATTTTGGACTGTTATTAATAATAGTTGAAAATGATGACTGTCCTGGTCTGCCATGAATATTGTTCCCTCGTCATCGGCCAATGTCCATTCACACGTAATGGAGGTGTTTGTAGTGAGAGCAGTGTTGACCAAGAATTGGACACATTCTCTCCCATTCTCACCCACACACCCGCGAACAAAAGTTTCTTTCCAATAGTGTCTCCAACCCAACGAAATGTTACCATCAGCTGAAAACATTGCATTTGATATCAATTAAGGCTGGTTAAAGTGCGTTTGTAAAAACTTTCGGACCCTGCTCATACCCATTTTTGACTTAATTGTCTTCCAAATGAAGTGGAGATAAAAAAAAATTCAAAAACCAAATGGCCAAAGTGTTCGCAAAAAACTGTTGTATGAGATTAAAAATCCGCTGTGAACTCAAACATTAAATGAATTGAAAAATCTGCAGTAGTGGGCCAATTACACTTACCAAAAACAAGACTACGAGACAAGATAAAAAATAAAATCAAAGAACAACAACAAACTCTAATCACAACCACAACTCAATGTTTTACAGCCCAAAAACTTTTCTTAAGCACCACAATTAATGGCGAAATTAGAAATATCAATTAAATTTTGTGTTTTCCAAAGTTTTTTAAGCCATTAAAACGATAAAGTATTCAACTAAAACGTTATGTATGTTTTCTACCTCTTCCTTCAATGACAACAATTGGTGTTGTCATTATTGTGATACAATGGCACGACAACAAAAACAACGAACATCAAAAAACTGCTAAATTTACATAAGTAGCATATCACCCTGTGAAAACTCGTAGTATCAAAGCCATAAAACCATGAGTCAAAACATAACACCGGTATAAAGATTAAGTTCTAATTCACTAAACAGAAGATGCAACCAGTATTTACTGAGACTAAACTACCGTTTACAAAAAATCTAAACTGCTAAATTTACATAAGTATCATATCACCCTGTGAAAACTCGTAGTATCAAAGCCATAAAACCATGAGTCAAAACATAACACCGGTATAAAGATTAAGTTCTAATTCACTAAATAGAAGATGCAACCAGTATTTACTGAGACTAAACTACCGTTTACAAAATATCAAATGGAAAGATCATTCTGTTAGAAGTAAAGTTCTCACTTAAAAAATCGGTACCGGCTCTTACATTATTTTGTTACAAAAGGCTCTTCATTTCTTACATTATTTTGCCACAAAAGTCGATGCGGTGAATTTTTGTAAGAAATCCGGTGAATTTTGTGATGAATTTTTTTAAGAAATGCGGTGAAAAGCGGTGAAATATTTATTTTCACCGCATTCACTGCAATCACCGCATTCCTTACAAAAATTCACCGCATTCAACGCATTTCTTACAAAAATTTACCCAAAAAACCTCGACCCGGGTTAGGCAATTCGCTCAACAAATGACATCATGAAGGCTATTACTTCAGGAGTCTTACTACTGCACAAGCTTTTAGTTGAACTTGGCCAATAAGTAAGGAAACCTTATAACATGATTTTTTTTCCAAAAACCATACAAAAGGACGCCCTTTAAATGCTTCCAAATTGCAGAATTTTTTAGTTTCATCAATTTACAGATTTTTTAGAATTCAATAATTTTATTTATAGTTAAGTATCCTTAGAGAATTATATCAAATAAAGTATTATATTATATCAATTATATGTAAAGTGCTTCGAAATTTAATCATTGCTGAAAAAAAAAGAAATAAATAATGAAATTTTGCAAGCAAAATTAGATTGATTGCTAAAATATAGGAGGAGCGCACTCTGAGCCGATCTTGGACTGATATTAATAATAGTTGAAAATGATGACTGTCCTGGTCTGCCATGAATATTGTTCCCTCGTCATCGGCCAATGTCCATTCACACGTAATGGAGGTGTTTGTAGTGAGAGCAGTGTTGACCAAGAATTGGACACATTCTCTACCATACTCACCCACACACCCGCGAACAAAAGTTTTTTTCCAATAGTGTCTCCAACCCAACGAAATATTACCATCAGCTGAAAACGTTGCAATTGATTTCAATTAAGGCTGGTTAAAGTGCGTTTGTAAAAATTTTTCGGACCCTGCTCATACCCATTTTTGACTTAATTCTCTTCCAAATGAAGTGGAGATCAAAAAAATTACAAAAACCAAATGGCCAAATTGTTCGCAAAAAACTGTTGTATGAGATTAAAAATCCGCTGTAAACTCAAACATTAAATCATATGAAAAATCTGCAGTATTGGGCCAATTACACTTAAAAAAAAACGAGACTACGAGACACGATAAAAAACAAAATCAAAGAACAAAAACAAACTCTAATCACAACCAAAACTCAATGTTTTACAGTCCAAAAATTTTTCTTAAGCACCACAATTAATGGCGAAAATAGAAATATCAATTAAACTTTGCGTTTTCAAAAGTTTTTTAAGCCATTAAAACGATAAAGTATTCAAATAAAACGTTATGTATGTTTTTCTACCTCTTCCTTCAATGACAACAATTGGTGTTGTCTTTATTGTGATAAAGTGGCACGACAACAAAAACCACGAACATCAAAAAACTGCTAATTTTACATAAGTAGCATTATACCCTATGAAAACTCCAAAGCCATAAAACCATGAGTAGTATCAAAGCCATAAAACCATGAGTGAAAACATAACACCGCTATAAAGATTAAGTTCTAATTCACTAAATAGAAGATGCAACCAGTATCTACTGAGACTAAACTACCGTTTACCAAATATCAAATGGAAAGATCATTCTGTTAGAAGTAAAGTTCTCACTTTAAAAATCGGTACCGGCTCTGCGCAGCAATTAATAAATGAAAAACATACAATTGAAAAAAACTTCACGGAGAAACAACTAATCACCCTTTTCATTATCTACACAAAGCTGATCCGTTATTCACCAAAATATTCATAATCTCAGCTAAAAATGACATATATCAATTCAAAAGCAACTGCAAAAGACTGTACTATTTAAAAAAAATGAAGCTCTTCATTGTCATAATCTGTCAAGAGTTCTGAAAACGATCCAGGTATCAAGTGAGAAAAATTAACAAATAGTAAGATAAATAACCACATGATCTCAGCATTGCCAAGTAAAGGATTCCAAAACCGTTTTAACACGTCGTCGTTTTGTAAGACATATTTTTATAAATAGCTGAGCACTCTGAAAGCAATATTTGAAACAGAAATTAGAATACATATGAAATGAAAATCGTCTAGCAAAAAAAAAAACTTCAGCTACTTTCAGCAATCTTAAATAACTCACCCCTCATTCTTATATTTTCCTTTTCAGTTTGATAGAAAACTACAACAATATAAATCCCAGAAGCGTCAACCATTTATGAATTGTAAAACAAAAATGCCTATAAGATTTTTAAAAAACTTCGAAAAATTGTCATAAGAATTCCAGATGCCGTTAAAAAATACAATTTTCAAAAGCAACACCTTCAATCATCGTATCACATTACCTCATTTTAACCCATTTTTAATTACATAGGTCACTTGCACATATATTTTAATTATTGTTTCCGCATCACAAATTCCTATATAACTGATTTTCCCACAGAAGTAAACGATATGAAAGAAAAGGATGGATGACAATCTAGAAAGCAACTAAGAATTTCAAAGAAGGACTCAAGTCTCCTTTACGTAAAGTTTTTACTAATGCATAACTTAGTCCTTATATTGATAAATGTATAAAATTTTTTTATGCTATCTGAAACTCGGTATAAAAATTTAAATAGACGAATCTATTAATTTAGATCAAATCTTGCTATTAAAAATATTTTCGCAAAATTTTATGGAGTTTCAGCTCAAAATGCTCAAATTAGCGGTCTATATTGAGCGGTGATCATGTGCTCGGTAATTGCAAGCTCTCCGAACACAGAGAAGTATTTTAATTTTTTTGTATAAGAAAAAAGATAACTGTTTTGAAGCATCTGAAGATTGAGGAAATTATTGGTGGAGATGCGGGTTTAATAAAAACTACCTAATTTTTTATGAGATTTGACGGAAAACAGCGTACATCTTGTTAAATTACACTGACTATTTAAATAAAGAGACTTAGCTTAACACAGTAAAATCTCTATTTAATCTCTGAAATCAAAAAATCAGATCAATCTCTAACATCGGAAAACTGAAAAAAAATTGGTAACTATCTTATTGAACAAAAGAATAGCTGTCAGCTAGTAAGCGTTTTAATTTGGTACTAAATTCCATATTTTTCAATTGGTTGACACTAGCAGCTTTAATTTGTTGACACTAGTAGTGTATATCTTGATTCTCTTGATTTCTATTGATTAGAAAAATAATCAGTCCCCTATGTATGTAACAAAACACCGCTATAAAGATTAAGTTCTAATTCACTAAATAGAAGATGCAACGACTATTTACTGAAACAAAACTATCGTTTACCAAATATCAAATAGAAAGATCATTTTGTTAGAAGTAAAGTTCTCACTTTAAAAATCGGTACCGGCTCTGCGCAGTAATTAATAAACAAAAAATCTATAATTGAAAAAAACTTCTCTGAGAAACAACTAATAACCCTTTTCATTATCTACACAAAGCTGATCCGTTATTCACCAAAATATTCATAATCTCAGCTAAAAATGACATATATCAATTCAAAAGCAACTGCAAAAGACTGTACTATTTAAAAAAAATGAAGCTCTTCATTGTCATAATCTGTCAAGAGTTCTGAAAACGATCCAAGTATCAAGTGAGAAAAATTAACAAATAGTAAGATAAATAACTACATAATCTCAGCATTGCCAAGTAAAAGATTCCAAAACCGTATTAACACGTCATCGTTTTGTAAGACATGTTTTTATAAATAGCTGAGCACTCTGAAAGCAATAGCTGAAACAGAAATTAGAATAAATATCAAAATGAAAATCGTCTAGCAAAAAAAACCTCAGTTAGTTTCAGCAATCCTAAATAACTCACGCCTAATTCATATCTTTTCCTTTTCAGTTTGATAGAAAAATACAACAATATAAATTCCAGAAGCGTCAACCATTTATGAATTGTAAAACGAAAATGCCTATAAAATTTTTAAAAAATTTCGGAAAATTGTCATAAGAATTCCAGATGCCGTTAATAAATACAACTTTCAAACGCAACACCTTCAATCATCGTATCACATTACCTCATATTAACCCATTTTTAATTACATAGGTCACTTGCACCTATATTTTCTTTATTGTTTCCGCATCACAAACTCTTATTTAACTGATTATCCCATAGAAGTAAACGATATAAAAGAAATGGATGGATGATAATCTAAAGAGCAACTAAGAGTTTCAAAGAATGACTCAAGTCTTCTTTACGTAAAGTTTTTACTAATGCATAACTTAATCATTATATTCATAGTTTTATTTTTATGCTATCTCAAACTCGGTATAAAAATTTAAGTAGACGAATCTATTAATTTAGATCAAATCTTGCTATTAAAAATGTATTTTTTAAAATTTTTATGGAGTCTCTGCTCAAAATGCTCAAATTAGCAGTCTATTTTGAGCAGTGATCATGTGCTCGGTAATTGCAAGCTCTCCGAACGCAGAACAGTAGTTTAATTATTTTTGTATAAGAAAAAAGATAACTGTTTTGAAGCATCTGAACATTGAGGAAATTATTGGTAGAGAAACGGGTTTAATAAAAAACGATCTAATTTTTTATGAGCTTTGACGGAAGCCAGCGTACATCTTTTTACATTGCACTGACTATTTAAATAAAGACACTTAGCTTAACACAGTAACATCTCTATTTAATCTCTGAAATCAAAAAATCAGATCAATCTCTAACATCGAAAAACTGAAAAAAAAAATGGTAACTATCTTATTGAACAAAAGAATAGCTGTCAGCTAGTAAGCGTTTTAATTTGGTACTAAATTCCATATTTTTCAATTGGTTGACTGTAGCAGCTTTAATTTGTTGACACTAGTAGTGTATATCTTGATTCTCTTGATTTCTATTGATTAGAAAAATAATCAGTCCCCTATGTATGTAACAAAACACCGCTATAAAGATTAAGTTCTAATTCACTAAATAGAAGATGCAACGACTATTTACTGAAACTAAACTATCGTTTACCAAATATCAAATAGAAAGATCATTTTGTTAGAAGTAAAGTTCTCACTTTAAAAATCGGTACCGGCTCTGCGCAGTAATTAATAAACAAAAAATCTATAATTGAAAAAAACTTCTCTGAGAAACAACTAATAACCCTTTTCATTATCTACACAAAGCTGATCCGTTATTCACCAAAATATTCATAATCTCAGCTAAAAATGACATATATCAATTCAAAAGCAACTGCAAAAGACTGTACTATTTAAAAAAAATGAAGCTCTTCATTGTCATAATCTGTCAAGAGTTCTGAAAACGATCCAAGTATCAAGTGAGAAAAATTAACAAATAGTAAGATAAATAACTACATAATCTCAGCATTGCCAAGTAAAGGATTCCAAAACCGTATTAACACGTCATCGTTTTGTAAGACATGTTTTTATAAATAGCTGAGCACTCTGAAAGCAATAGCTGAAACAGAAATTAGAATAAATATGAAATGAAAATCGTCTAGCAAAAAAAACCTCAGTTAGTTTCAGCAATCCTAAATAACTCACGCCTAATTCATATCTTTTCCTTTTCAGTTTGATAGAAAAATACAACAATATAAATTCCAGAAGCGTCAACCATTTATGAATTGTAAAACGAAAATGCCTATAAAATTTTTAAAAAAATTCGGAAAATTGTCATAAGAATTCCAGATGCCGTTAATAAATACAACTTTCAAACGCAACACCTTCAATCATCGTATCACATTACCTCATATTAACCCATTTTTTAATTACATAGGTCACTTGCACCTATATTTTCTTTATTGTTTCCGCATCACAAATTCTTATTTAACTGATTATCCCATAGAAGTAAACGATATAAAAGAAATGGATGGATGATAATCTAAAGAGCAACTAAGAGTTTCAAAGAATGACTCAAGTCGTCTTTACGTAAAGTTTTTACTAATGCATAACTTAATCATTATTTTCATAGTTTTATTTTTATGCTATCTCAAACTCGGTATAAAAATTTAAGTAGACGAATCTATTAATTTAGATCAAATCTTGCTATTAAAAATGTATTTTTTAAAATTTTTATGGAGTCTCAGCTCAAAATGCTCAAATTAGCAGTCTATATTGAGCAGTGATCATGTGCTCGGTAATTGCAAGCTCTCCGAACGCAGAACAGTAGTTTAATTATTTTTGTATAAGAAAAAAGATAACTGTTTTGAAGCATCTGAACATTGAGGAAATTATTGGCAGAGAAACGGGTTTAATAAAAAACGATCTAATTTTTTATGAGCTTTGACGGAAGCCAGCGTACATCTTTTTACATTGCACTGACTATTTAAATAAAGACACTTAGCTTAACACAGTAACATCTCTATTTAATCTCTGAAATCAAAAAATCAGATCAATCTCTAACATCGAAAAACTGAAAAAAAATGGTAACTATCTTATTGAACAAAAGAATAGCTGTCAGCTAGTAAGCGTTTTAATTTGGTACTAAATTCCATATTTTTCAATTGGTTGACTGTAGCAGCTTTAACTTGTTGACACTAGTAGCGTATACCTTGATTCCCTTGATTTCTATTGATTAGAAAAATAACCAGTCCCCTCGTCCAAACTCGGCATTTATCTTGTAAGATCTTGTTGATCACACCAATTCTTTCAAGATTCTTTCAAGATCTTTCACGATAACCCTTTCTGGATAAGACTTTTTAAGGACAACCGTTTATTCTTGAATACTCTTGAAAGATAAACCGTTTATCTCCTGCAAGATAACCGTCTTATTTATCAGTTGTATTTAAGTGACTTGTTATCAGAGCATAAGCAACATAGATACCACACAGCAATTTAATGTCTGGAGCTGCAAAAATGAAAAGATTGCCGAGATATTGAGAAAATTAAGATTAAGCCGCTGATAAATGGGCACAGAATTTTTCCTCAAATCTGTTGATAATTTACAGCGATTTGAGTGTTTTAACAAAAATCAACTGCTATATAATTTCTAGTATTCTGTCAAAAATTTTATTGCTTGAGGGCAAGTTTGAAATTTCGTAGCAATAACTTCTCTTGATGAAACAAACAGTTGTCTTGCATAACTCTTGCAATAATCTTTCAAGGTACCCGTCATTTTGCAAGATCCTTTGATATATCCGTCGGACTTTGTTTAGGGCTATCTTAAATTTTATATATGCATGTATTATACCGTTTACCAAATATCAAATTGAAAGATCATCCTGTTAGAAGTAAAGATCCAACTTTAAAAATCGGTACCGGCTCTGCGCACTAATTAATAAACGAAAAACCTAGAATTGAAAAAAACTTCGCCGAGAAACAACTAATCACCCTTTTGATTATCTACACAAAGCTGATCCGTTATTCACCAAAATATTCATACTCTCAGCTAAAAATGACATAGATCTATTCAATAGCAACTGAAAAAGATTGTACTTTTTAAAAAAAATGAAGCTCTTTATAGTCAAAATCTGTCAAGAGTTCTGAAAGCGATCCAGGTATTATATGAGAAAAATTAACAAAGAGTAAGATAAACAACCACATGATCTCAGCATTGCCAAGTATAGGATTCCAAAGCCCTTTTAACACGTCATCGTTTTGTAAGACATATTTTTATAAATAGCTGAGCACTCTGAAAGCAATAGTTGAAAGAGAAATTAGAATACATATGAAATGAAAATCGTCTAGCAAAAAAAACTTCAGCTACTTTCAGCAATCTTAAATAACTCACGCCTCATTCTTATCTCTTCCTTTTCAGTTTGATAGAAAACTACAACAATATAAATCCCAGAAGTGTCAACCATTTATGAATTTTAAAAAGAAGATGCCTATAAGATTTTTAAAAAATTTCGATAAAATGGTCATAAAAATTCCAGATGCCGTTAAAAATACAATATTCAAACACCTTCAATCATCGTATCACATTACCTCTTAT
>NW_027451910.1:0-1000 GCF_964194025.1 Convolutriloba macropyga
CTGACAGTTCCAACATTAGGAGAGAACACAGAAGGTTAGGTTTGACTGTCAGCACCCTGCTATTCAGCTAGTCCTTGTTCACCATCCTGTTCGATCATCCAGGTCTGCCAGGCAACAGAGGACGTCAAGACTGGAAAAGTTTCACTCCGAATCACTCAACCAGTGAGTCTGCCATGTCCCCACTGTACATGGCAGCTGAAGTGGTACCCTGTATGTGTACCTTGTGCATGCAGTCACTGACTGATTGTTGTGTGCAGGTTCCATTCAAAACATACTTCAAGGTGTGCGGGAGCACCAAGGAGCTCGGTGCCTGGAAGCTGGATGATGCCCCGGCAATGGAGTGGAGCGAAGGAGACGTGTGGACGCTCGAAATTGAGAAGCCTATCGGCCTGGAGGTCGAGTACAAGCTGGTCAAGATCCCACGCAGAGAGCCTATCAAATGGGAGGGTGGCAAGAATCGCAGCCTCGTGGTGTGTGTCTCTGCCCCTGCGCCCTCTGTTTACATTTTGCAGTGACCTGGGCCGAACGAGTGAGGGCGGGCAACCTGACCATCAAGTGCCATACAGGTCCCAGAGGAGGAGGTTACCTTCGACCTGGTGTTCGACAAAATGGAGGTATAGAGACGGTCACTCCCATGCTATCCTTATCATTCCCTCTTGTTCAAAGTTTGCGTCAAGATTGGGTATTGTCAATGCGGGCCCCGGGGATGGCAGTAGTGACGCACATACGTTGTCGTATGGATTTTGGGTGGTTCCATAGGCCCAGACTGTGGTGCCTAAGGTAGAGGCTCCAGCAAGTGTGGAGGTGCCGGTCACCGTTGAGACGGCAGTAGAGGTCACGGCCTCTCCACAGGTGGCTGATCCTGAGCCAGAGGCCGAGGCTCCCCCGGAGGTGCCAGCCACTGCTCAGGCTGCCGAGCCTGAGCCGGAGGCCGTGACCCCTCCCGAGATAGCACCCGTCGTAGAGGCACAGGAGCAGAGCAAGGAAGTGACCCCTGCGG
>NW_027451911.1:0-5000 GCF_964194025.1 Convolutriloba macropyga
AACTCAAGGTAGCTAAAGCTAGTTCAAGCTAGCTCAAGCTAGCTAAAGCTAAGACAAGCTAACTCAAGCTAACTCAAGCTAACTCAAGCTAACTCAAGCTAGTTCAAGCTAACTCAAGCTAGCTAAAGCTAACTCAAGCTAACTCAAGCTAACTCAAGCTAGCTCAAGCTAACTCAAGCTAGTTCAAGCTAACTCAAGCTAGCTAAAGCTAACTCAAGCTAACTCAAGCTAACTCAAGCTAGCTCAAGCTAACTCAAGCTAACTCAAGCTAACTCAAGCTAACCCGAGCTAACTCAAGCTAACTCAAGGTAGCTAAAGCTAGTTCAAGCTAGCTCAAGCTAGCTAAAGCTAAGACAAGCTAACTCAAGCTAACTCAAGCTAACTCAAGCTAACTCAAGCTAGTTCAAGCTAACTCAAGCTAGCTAAAGCTAACTCAAGCTAACTCAAGCTAACTCAAGCTAGCTCAAGCTAACTCAAGCTAGTTCAAGCTAACTCAAGCTAGCTAAAGCTAACTCAAGCTAACTCAAGCTAACTCAAGCTAGCTCAAGCTAACTCAAGCTAGTTCAAGCTAACTCAAGCTAGCTAAAGCTAACTCAAGCTAACTCAAGCTAACTCAAGCTAACTCAAGCTAGCTAAAGCTAACTCAAGCTAACTCAAGCTAACCCGAGCTAACTCAAGCTAGCTCAAGCTAACCCAAGCTAGCTAAAGCTAACTCAAGCTAACTCAAGCTAATTCAAGCTAACTCAAGCTAACTCAAGCTAACTCAAGCTAACTCAAGCTAGCTAAAGCTAACTCAAGCTAACTCAAGCTAACTCAAGCTAACCCGAGCTAACTCAAGCTAACTCAAGGTAGCTAAAGCTAGTTCAAGCTAACTCAAGCTAGCTAAAGCTAAGACAAGCTAACTCAAGCTAACTCAAGCTAACTCAAGCTAACTCAAGCTAACTCAAGCTAGTTCAAGCTAACTCAAGCTAACTCAAGCTAACTCAAGCTAGCTAAAGCTAAACTCAAGCTAACTCAAGCTAACTCAAGCTAACCCGAGCTAACTCAAGCTAACTCAAGGTAGCTAAAGCTAGTTCAAGCTAGCTCAAGCTAGCTAAAGCTAAGACAAGCTAACTCAAGCTAACTCAAGCTAACTCAAGCTAGTTCAAGCTAACTCAAGCTAGCTAAAGCTAACTCAAGCTAACTCAAGCTAACTCAAGCTAGCTCAAGCTAACTCAAGCTAGTTCAAGCTAACTCAAGCTAGCTAAAGCTAACTCAAGCTAACTCAAGCTAACTCAAGCTAACTCAAGCTAGCTAAAGCTAACTCAAGCTAACTCAAGCTAACCCGAGCTAACTCAAGCTAGCTCAAGCTAACCCAAGCTAGCTAAAGCTAACTCAAGCTAACTCAAGCTAATTCAAGCTAACTCAAGCTAACTCAAGCTAACTCAAGCTAACTCAAGCTAGCTAAAGCTAACTCAAGCTAACTCAAGCTAACTCAAGCTAACCCGAGCTAACTCAAGCTAACTCAAGGTAGCTAAAGCTAGTTCAAGCTAACTCAAGCTAGCTAAAGCTAAGACAAGCTAACTCAAGCTAACTCAAGCTAACTCAAGCTAACTCAAGCTAACTCAAGCTAACTCAAGCTAGTTCAAGCTAACTCAAGCTAACTCAAGCTAACTCAAGCTAGCTAAAGCTAACTCAAGCTAACTCAAGCTAACTCAAGCTAACCCGAGCTAACTCAAGCTAACTCAAGGTAGCTAAAGCTAGTTCAAGCTAACTCAAGCTAGCTAAAGCTAAGACAAGCTAACTCAAGCTAACTCAAGCTAACTCAAGCTAACTCAAGCTAACTAAAGCTAGTTCAAGCTAACTCAAGCTAGCTAAAGCTAACTCAAGCTAACTCAAGCTAACTCAAGCTAGCTCAAGCTAACTCAAGCTAGTTCAAGCTAACTCAAGCTAGCTAAAGCTAACTCAAGCTAACTCAAGCTAACTCAAGCTAACTCAAGCTAGCTAAAGCTAACTCAAGCTAACTCAAGCTAACCCGAGCTAACTCAAGCTAGCTCAAGCTAACCCAAGCTAGCTAAAGCTAACTCAAGCTAACTCAAGCTAATTCAAGCTAACTCAAGCTAACTCAAGCTAACTCAAGCTAACTCAAGCTAGCTAAAGCTAACTCAAGCTAACTCAAGCTAACTCAAGCTAACCCGAGCTAACTCAAGCTAACTCAAGGTAGCTAAAGCTAGTTCAAGCTAACTCAAGCTAGCTAAAGCTAAGACAAGCTAACTCAAGCTAACTCAAGCTAACTCAAGCTAACTCAAGCTAACTCAAGCTAACTCAAGCTAGTTCAAGCTAACTCAAGCTAACTCAAGCTAACTCAAGCTAGCTAAAGCTAACTCAAGCTAACTCAAGCTAACTCAAGCTAACCCGAGCTAACTCAAGCTAACTCAAGGTAGCTAAAGCTAGTTCAAGCTAACTCAAGCTAGCTAAAGCTAAGACAAGCTAACTCAAGCTAACTCAAGCTAACTCAAGCTAACTCAAGCTAACTAAAGCTAGTTCAAGCTAACTCAAGCTAGCTAAAGCTAACTCAAGCTAACTCAAGCTAACTCAAGCTAGCTCAAGCTAACTCAAGCCTAGTTCAAGCTAACTCAAGCTAGCTAAAGCTAACTCAAGCTAAACTCAAGCTAACTCAAGCTAACTCAAGCTAGCTAAAGCTAACTCAAGCTAACTCAAGCTAACCCGAGCTAACTCAAGCTAGCTCAAGCTAACCCAAGCTAGCTAAAGCTAACTCAAGCTAACTCAAGCTAATTCAAGCTAACTCAAGCTAACTCAAGCTAACTCAAGCTAACTCAAGCTAGCTAAAGCTAACTCAAGCTAACTCAAGCTAACTCAAGCTAACCCGAGCTAACTCAAGCTAACTCAAGGTAGCTAAAGCTAGTTCAAGCTAACTCAAGCTAGCTAAAGCTAGACAAGCTAACTCAAGCTAACTCAAGCTAACTCAAGCTAACTCAAGCTAACTCAAGCTAGTTCAAGCTAACTTAATGAAGTTAACCCAAGCTAACTTGGGTTAATGAAGTCAAACTCAAGCTAACCCGAGCTAAACTCAAGCTAACTCAAGCTAATTCAAGCTAACTCAAGCTAACTCAAGCTAATTCAAGCTAACTCAAGCTAATTCAAGCTAACTCAAGCTAGCTCAAGCTAACTCAAGCTAACCCAAGCTAACTTAAGCTAGCTTAAGCTAATTAAAGCTAATTAAAGCTAACTCAAGCTAACCCAAGCTAACTTAAGCTAGCTCTAGCTGGCTGCCACTGTTAGGCCATTTGGGGAGCGCTTTTTCTCGCACTCTGATTGGCTGCCACTGTTAGGCCATTTGGGAGCGCTTTTCTCGCACTCTGATTGGCTGCCACTGTTAGGCCATTTGGGAGCGCTTTTCTCGCACTCTGATTGGCTGCCACTGTAGGCCATTTGGGAGCGCTTTTCTCGCACTCTGATTGGCTGCCACTGTTAGGCCATTTGGGAGCGCTTTTCTCGCACTCTGATTGGCTGCCACTGTTAGGCCATTTGGGAGCGCTTTTCTCGCACTCTGATTGGCTGCCACTGTTAGGCCATTTGGGAGCGCTTTTCTCGCACTCTGATTGGCTGCCACTGTTAGGCCATTTGGAGCGCTTTTCTCGCACTCTGATTGGCTGCCACTGTTAGGCCATTTGGGAGCGCTTTTTCTCGCACTCTGATTGGCTGCCACTGTTAGGCCATTTGGGAGCGCTTTTCTCGCACTCTGATTGGCTGCCCACTGTTAGGCCATTTGGGAGCGCTTTTCTCGCACTCTGATTGGCTGCCACTGTTAGGCCATTTGGGAGCGCTTTTCTCGCCACTCTGATTGGCTGCCACTGTTAGGCCATTTGGGAGCGCTTTTCTCCGCACTCTGATTGGCTGCCACTGTTAGGCCATTTGGGAGCGCTTTTCTCGCACTCTGATTGGCTGCCACTGTTAGGCCATTTGGGAGCGCTTTTCTCGCACTCTGATTGGCTGCCACTGTTAGGCCATTTGGGAGCGCTTTTCTCGCACTCTGATTGGCTGCCACTGTTAGGCCATTTGGGAGCGCTTTTCTCGCACTCTGATTGGCTGCCACTGTTAGGCCATTTGGGAGCGCTTTTCTCGCACTCTGATTGGAGGCCATGTTAGGCCATTTGGGAGCGCTTTTCTCGCACTCTGATTGGCTGCCACTGTTAGGCCATTTGGGAGCGCTTTTCTCGCACTCTGATTGGCTGCCACTGTTAGGCCATTTGGGAGCGCTTTTCTCGCACTCTGATTGGCTGCCACTGTTAGGCCATTTGGGAGCGCTTTTCTCGCACTCTGATTGGCTGCCACTGTTAGGCCATTTGGGAGCGCTTTTCTCGCACTCTGATTGGCTGCCACTGTTAGGCCATTTGGGAGCGCTTTTCTCGCACTCTGATTGGCTGCCACTGTTAGGCCATTTGGGAGCGCTTTTCTCGCACTCTGATTGGCTGCCACTGTTAGGCCATTTGGGAGCGCTTTTCTCGCACTCTGATTGGCTGCCACTGTTAGGCCATTTGGGAGCGCTTTTTCTCGCACTCTGATTGGCTGCCACTGTTAGGCCATTTGGGAGCGCTTTTCTCGCACTCTGATTGGCTGCCACTGTTAGGCCATTTGGGAGCGCTTTTCTCGCACTCTGATTGGCTGCCAGTGTTAGGCCATTTGGGAGCGCTTTTCTCGCACTCTGATTGGCTGCCAGTGTTAGGCCATTTGGGAGCGCTTTTCTCGCACTCTGATTGGCTGCCAGTGTTAGGCCATTTGGGAGCGCATAGATGACGAGGCAACACTTTCAGACAGCAAAGCGATGCTTCAGCTTACTTCAGCTAATTTAGAACACAACCGAACATTTGTAGCAAGACACCGCACAACCTTGGCTGCTTGGTTGCCTGAGCACAAGTTCAAGTTCTTTCCCAGTGCCGTAACACGACACTGGAATTTTCACCAAATGTCAACCACCGTTTGCCGTACACTCCGAATTA
>NW_027451911.1:10000-16864 GCF_964194025.1 Convolutriloba macropyga
CGCCTACTAGAAGCAACATAATACTCGTCTTGTTAGCTCATTCAATGAGAATAGCTTTTCCCGTTGAGAATTTTTGCCTTCAATTGGCGTTGTAGTGAGTTTGGCTACTCAGATCACCAAATACTTGTGACAATTCGAACCAGAAATGTTTTCAATTTTCACATGCTGATGTTTCGGATTCAACCTACTAGAAGCAGCATAATACTTGTATTCAACAATTTCTGTATCAAATCCCAGTTTTCTCTGGTGCATCTTTGCCAAACTATTCCAAACTGCCTGAGTCTGAATACCAATTACAGGTACTAGTAAATGCACGTTACTAAGGACTATATAGTTCTAGGTTACTGTACACAACGACGTTCACATGTTGATGTTTCAGCTGCCGCTTACTAGAAACAACATAATACTTATCGTGCATACCTTTCCATAACTTGTCCTTTTCAGATGCATTAGTTTCCCTTTGTCTTGGCTTCTACAGTCAGACTGGCTACTAGTAACAGCACAGTACTAATCACATATCGTTCTACAGTTTGCAGACAACTTTCACATGTTGATGTTTCAGCTTTCGCCTACTAGAAACAACATAATACTCGCTGTATACATTTGTAGTTCTCTATGTAACTTTCATGTGAAGAAGTTTCGCCAGTCTTTTTGACTGTCTCAAATCTGAGTCATGCTTAGGCTACTAGTTGCTTCATAGTACTTATCGCCTCGAGATCATTGAACAAAACTTGATTTTCACATGTTGCTGTTTCAGCTTCCGCTTACTAGAAACAACATAATACTAGTCTCATTAAGTTCCGTCTCTTTGCAATTTTCTTATGAAGAAAATTCGCCATCACAATGACTCCAGCAGTTCTTGATCAAGGAATGCAATCATTGATCAGAATGCTATTATTTGAATCGGTTCTGCTTTAAGTGTTCCAATTTTATTGGAAGCACCAACAATAGAACATCAATGTGTTCAATCGAGAGTTATATAACCCTGAATCGGACGCAGTCAACAGCCGAAGCCGAGACCGCCTTTTGCGTTAGAGAGGTCGGTAAACAAATCTTGCGATTCATACCGAATTAACACATATAGCTGTGCTCCTCTTCGTAAAGCGAGCCAAGTGATCCCCTGTTGAAGGATGTATTTGGACCAATCTAGTAGCATTTGGTTTCCAACAAGCTCTCCCAAGTTAGCTTACTTATTGGGCTTTTCAACCAATTCGGTTGGCTACAAGCATCATCAAAGTACTAGCCACAGTTTGATCGCAAAATTCTACGACTTTCACATGTTGATGTTTCGGCTTGCGCTTAGCCTACTATAAGCAACATAATACTAGTCATATCATAGAGCGTGATCAGCTTGTGACGTTCTCATGATGAAGTTTCACCAACAGTGTCTCACTTCGAGCTTAAATCCAGCTACTAGTAACTACACAGTACTGACTGCAACGATAACTTTTATCTATACCTTTCACATGCTGCGCTTTCGGCCAGGGCCTACTAACGTCAACATAATACTCGATATAAACTTTTGTTCATGATGCAGCTTCCCCATGCAGAAGTTTCGCCTTCAAATGCTCTCTTGGCCATATGACGTAAGAAAAGGTTACTAGTAACATCACAGTACTAGCCACAGTTTGATTGCAAAATTCTACGACTTTCACATGTTGATGTTTCGGCTTGCGCTTAGCCTACTAGAAGCAACATAATACTAGTCATATCATAGAGCGTGATCAGCTTGTGACGTTCTCATGATGAAGTTTCACCAACAGTGTCTCATTTCGAGCTTAAATCCAGCTACTAGTAACTACACAGTACTGACTGCAACGCTAACTTTTATCTATACCTTTCACATGCTGCGCTTTCGGCCAGGGCCTACTAACGTCAACATAATACTCGATATAAACTTTTGTTCATGATGCAGCTTCCCCATGCAGAAGTTTCGCCTTCAAATGCTCTCTTGGCCATATGACGTAACACAAGGTTACTAGTAACATCACAGTACTAGCCACAATTTGATCGCAAAATTCTACGACTTTCACATGTTGATGTTTCGGCTTGCGCTTAGCCTACTAGAAGCAACATAATACTAGTCATATCATGGAGCGTGATCAGCTTGTGACGTTCTCATGATGAAGTTTCACCAACAGTGTCTCATTTCGAGCTTAAATCCAGCTACTAGTAACTACACAGTACTGACTGCAACGATAACTTTTATCTATACCTTTCACATGCTGCGCTTTCGGCCAGGGCCTACTAATGTCAACATAATACTCGATATAAACTTTTGTTCATGATGCAGCTTCCCCATGCAGAAGTTTCGCCTTCAAATGCTCTCTTGGCCATATGACGTAACACAAGGTTACTAGTAACATCACAGTACTAGCCACAATTTGATCGCAAAATTCTACGACTTTCACATGTTGATGTTTCGGCTTGCGCTTAGCCTACTAGAAGCAACATAATACTAGTCATATCATAGAGCTTGATCAGCTTGTGACATTCTCATGATGAAGTTTCACCAACAGTGTCTCATTTTGAGCTTAAATCCAGCTACTAGTAACTACACAGTACTGACTGCAACAATAACTTTTATCTATACCTTTCACATGCTGCGTTTTCGGCCAAGGCCTACTAACGTCAACATAATACTCGATATAAAATTTTGATCATGATGCAGCTTTCCCATGCAGAAGTTTCGCCTTCAAATGCTCTCTTGGCCATATGACGGAACACCAGGTTACTAGTAACATCACAGTACTAGCCACAGTTTGATTGCAAAATTCTACGACTTTCACATGTTGATGTTTCGGCTTGCGCTTAGCCTACTAGAAGCAACATAATACTAGTCATATCATAGAGCGTGATCAGCTTGTGACGTTCTCATGATGAAGTTTCACCAATAGTGTTTCATTCGAATTGGTTCTGCTTTAAGCTCTCCAATTGTTTTGGATGAACCAGTTTTGCCCTTCGAAGCCACTTTTGTGAGCTTTTGTGGGTCTTTACCAAGAGGATATACCTCAAGGCCTCTTTCAATTCCTTTAAGTTCTTTCAACTCCTTTACAGTTTCTAGGTTCACATAGCTGCAAACCTTATTTCTAGTTTTAAGTCTGGCCAACTTGGGGAGAGTTGGTGCAGACCGTGACCAATTCTAGTAGGATGCCACAACAAGAATGTGATCAACTTAGCTTGTCGATGAACCTGCCCCACATTCAAACAACTCTATCGCCTTTTCCTCGTATAGTTATATGCGAGGGCCTCTCATAGAGAGCGCTGTTAGCAACCTTTTCCACATAGACGATAAAGTTGTGAGTGTTTTGCACATGGCTGTTGTCATCACCACGTGACGAGTCAACTCAGCTTGACTCTCTACACTCCGACAAGCTTTGCACATACGCCTTTAGTTCAGTATGTGTCTTTAATCTGACTCCGGTGCCTCAAGCCGGAAAAATTGTCAGATTATGATCATTATCGGTTAGTCATCCCGATGCAAGATCGTATCGTACTGTCTTTGTCTACCTCCAGATTCCGAAGAACAGGAGGAGACTCTCCCAGACCTACATATCTGGGAGAATGTTCAGAGGGCGAGAAGCTGTGGATTACTCTCCCCTAAGAACTGACTAAACTTTACCCTCGTCCAAGGTAAGTTTATTTTAGCTAGCCTTCTATGTAAAGGATCTGAGGCTAAGCTGTGTTTTTTCGAGCCTTTGGCTCGGAGCAAGTTCAGTGGGCGCCCCGAGTAGCTCAACTCTTTCCCACTGAACAGCGCAACGCTCTGTCACTCGCTGGGATTTTTGCGTGTCGGTTCTAACCACGCGACTTGTGGACCTTTTTAGGCCTTTCTCATTCACAAGTCTATAGCTGGGCTTCTATAACCCAGCTTCTGAGATCTAGATAGCTGCAGTTCTGCTAGGCTGCTTTTGCTAACTAGTCTCCCTTTAAGCAGTCCCTTGCCATGACTGCTGAACTATGTATCCACACAAGTAGTTTTTGAGCTCGATACATAATTCGAGATTGGTTGCCAAGCAATCTCTAGCGACAGAGCGTCATGCGCACTACAGACATGGCCTCTACCAGCAGCCATGCCCGAAGGAATCAATCACTGATCCTTCCGCAGGTTCCCCTACGGAAACCTTGTTACGACTTTTACTTCCTCTAGACAATTAAGCTCGATCCGCTTCATCCCGTTGCCGGAGACCGAAGTCCCAACAGTAGGAATTTGCAATTCTTGCTTAACTATCCAATCAGTAGTAGCGACGGGCGGTGTGTACAAAGGGCAGGGACGTAATCCCTATGAGTTGTTGACTCATAAGTACCAGGAATTCCTGGTTCACGTCTGCAAGTTACAACAGACGATCCCCTTGAAGCGCTGTACTTTTCTCTGATTGCCCAGTCCATTTCGGACCAAGGGCTGAGTACTCAATCTAAAAGTACACAGTGTAGCGCGCGTGCAGTCCAGAACATCTAAGGGCATCACAGACCTGTTATAGCCTCACTTCATCTGCGGTATTTAATTCCGCATAGTTCCTCTAAGAAGTGTTTGAATTCACATATAGTGAATTTCATTATTTAGATGGAGAAGATCTCGTTCGTTATCGGAATTAACCAGACAGATCACTCCACTAACTAAGAACGGCCATGCACCACCGCCCATATAATCATGAAAGATATTCAATCTGTCAATCCTTAAGATGTCTGGACCGGGTGAGTTTTCCCGTGTTGAGTCAAATTAAGCCGCAGGCTCCACTCCTGGTGGTGCCCTTCCGTCAATTCCTTTAAGTTTCGATTTTGCAACCATACTTCCCCCGGAACCAATAAACTTTGGTTTCCCGGTTAATCTCTTGCCAAGTCAAGATCGACTTTGACAAATTGTAGGTTGGTATAGTTTATGGTCAGAATTACGAGGGTATCTAATCCTCTTCAATACTCTGACTTTCGTTCTTGATTAATGAAAACATTCTTGGCAAATGCTTTCGCAGTAGTTTGTCTTGCCACGATCCAAGAATTTCACCTCTAACGTAGCAATACAAATGCCCCCGTCTGTTCCTTTCAATCATTACCGCACTCAGCCAACCGGCATCAATCGAGTAGCGGGTCATTCTCCATTATTCCATGCTTTATTATTCGATCCCAAAGGATGCTTTGAACACTCTAATTTTCTCAGGGTGAAAACACCGTTTCCACAGTTCGTCACATTTAAGTGCAAACTATTTCTTCGATGCGAAGGATGAGCGGAACGAGTCAACAGATTTAACTGAAGACCATGTTGCCGTTCTACTCAAACAGATCCAACTATGAGCTTTTTAAACGCAGCAACTATTGCATACGCTTGTAGAGGCTGGTATTACCGCGGCTGCTGGCACCAGACTTGCCCTCTACTCGTTCATCAATGGAGCTTTTAAGTCCATTCCATTCTGATTACAAACCATAAAGGTTCATATCATTATTTCTAGTCACTACCTCCTCGTGCGGAGAGTGGGTAATTTGCGTGCCTGCTGCCTTCCTTGGATGTGGTAGCCGTTTCTAAGGCTCCCTCTCCGGAATCGAACCCTGATTCCCCGTTACCCGTCACAACCATGGTAGTCCGTTACACTACCATCATAGGTTGATAGGTCAGAAATTCGGAAGTTCCGTCCCCAAGCCGAAGCTATCTGGGATCTTTCAGTTACTAGGACTCATCACGGGATGTGTCTGTACTTAGCAAATCACCCGGTGTAGTCTTGTAAAAGTCTCCGACAGTGTCGGACAATCAGCATGCATTAGCTGCAGGGTTACCGCAGTTATTCATTTAGCTTGCAAATCAACTAATAGATAGTAACTGATTTAATGAGCCATTCGCGGTTCCACTTTTTCAAGCTTCGCTTGCACATGCATGGCTTAGTCTTTCAGACAAGCATATGGCAACTGACAGGATCAATCAGTTTAATTGTACTTTGAACAATCTTTCGATTTGTTCGAATTTAGAAAGACATAGCCTTGCGGCCTCGTCAATCTTGCTTTGAGCTTTTTAAATCACGAAGAGTTTCAATGCATGCTTTGGCATGGCTACTAGTTACTACACAGTACTCTACACACTTAGAGTTACCCACGATTACACATTTCACATGCTGATGTTTCGGCTCGCGCGTACTAGAAACAGCATAATACTATGTGTACTGGTAGATAGCGCTCTGTGAGCATTTCCCATGAGCAGGTTTTGCCCTCCAAATCTCTGTTCTACTGTTACCAATACCGGCTAACAACTGTATCATACTAGGGAGAATTGACTCATGATTTAAAAACCAGATGTTCACATGTCGATGTTTCGGCTCTCGCCTACTAGAAACAACATAATACTAGTCTGTTAAAAATCTCAATCACGCCGCCTCTTCAGATACAGAAGTTTTACCTTTTATTGGTTAGAGAACAGCTTTCCAGCTGTCGACATGGTTACTAGTAACAACACCGTACTCAACACAAAAACTTTTCAACTTCACAACTTTCACATGCTGATGTTTCTGCTTTCGCATACTAGAAACAGCATAATACTTATTGTTTTGTCAAGTAATTTGTGTGTCTTTCCCATGTGAAGTTTCACCGGTCAACAATGTTTCCCTGACCAATTACGGCTACTAGTAGCTGTATAATACTAGGGAAAATGATTGAGGATTTAATATCAGATTTTCACATGTTGATGTTTCGGCTTTCGCCTACTAGAAACAACATAATACTAGTCTGCTAAGAAATCTCGCTCAAATTGCCTTTTCACATACAGAAGTTTCACCTTCTATTGGTTAGAGAACAGTTCTCAGCTGTCGACATGGTTACTAGTAACAACATCGTACTCAACACAAAAATTCTTCAACTTCACAACTTTCACATGCTGATGTTTCT
>NW_027451912.1:7500-30628 GCF_964194025.1 Convolutriloba macropyga
GGTCTGCACGTGTCTTTTCATAAGCGTTTTTATACGAGAACATGAACGCACCGAAAATTTGAACGAGGCAAAGTCTGGATCATAAGCATTATTGGTCTGCTTGGGTATTTTTAAAGGTAAAAATGTTCTGAATGGGTGTTTTCATAGAGACTTTTGAACGAGGAGCTCAAACTGGGTTTGGTTTTGAGACCTCAAGGTTTATAATTGTTCCGTCATTTCTCTGCTTCTAGAACTTCACTACAAAAAGAATTTTCAGAATTTCAACTTTTTTTGACAAAGTATTCCTTTCATACTCAATAACAGCGAGCACTGTCTTTTCATACGCATTATCGGCCGAGTACGTTCTCTTCATAAGTCGAGAACTTGTCCTGGAATACCACTTTTGGGCTATATTGACGAACTTACAACTCCGTATTTTGTTATTTCCTCATTGTAGCTGATATTTTGCTTCAATAGCTTATTGGGTTCAATATTTCCGCTCGTAGCTTACATTTTCTGTTCCAGTCAAACTCCGCTCATTTCTTGCATTTTTATTCAGCTGAAATTCCGCTCATTACTTGCAATTTTTTCCCGTTCAAATTCCGCTCATTTCTTGCATCTTTTTTCAATAACTTCAATCATTCCGGTCAAATTCCGCTCACTCAGGTTATCTCTTTCAATTTTTTAGCGGAATTTGATCGGACTCCTCGAATTGGGCGCTGGTGTTAAAGAAACTATTTCACTTGGTTGCTTTGAAAAAATGATGGGCAACATTTTCAATTGCTACGCTTTTGTTAGTTTCAACTTAGTCTTTTAGGTGTTAGATCCCCGTTGAACAATAATTTTTCCTTTTCATTTTTACTTTTTTATTCTTTTTGGAATTTGCGAATCGAACAATAATATGTATTTTTTTGAAATTGAGGTGAATAGCATTCCTAAAATACTCGCGACTTGTTCTTACTGTTTCTTGATGAGCTATTTAGACCATTTCGAAGTATAAGGAGGTCATCATAATTTTATCCGTTCATATTGTTGGTATATGAATCAATCGTCCTATGAAAAATGGAACGGCGGCTTTCATTACCATACAAATCTAAACCGTAATCAATAAAAACATGAGCTCTAATTAATGACCATTGTGGGACCTTTTGTAAATACAAAGTATTTTACCCATAACAGGTTTGGTTCGTTTTATCGCCTAACGATTGCGTTTTGAAAGTTCACGTCAGCAGTATCTCATATACCATCATTAACATAAGTATCTCACATATAATGACGTTAAGTTAAATAAGCAATGTTTAATTTAACGCGACAAAATGAAAACCGTTAAAATTTCTAGCAACACCTACTATATTCCCAAAGTTTGAACTGGGAACTAGAATTAATTTTACAAGATTGAAGTGTAAATCTGCCCGGTTAACAACTGAGGTTACTTGGAACAAAAAATAGGTAAAAGGCAGCAGCGCGTAAATGGCAGAAAACCTAGTGACAATAACACTCCGCCCAAGAGATTATTGTTCTCTCAATACCATGAAACTCAGCTTAAAAAACTAGACGCAGTGTCTTTTCAACCTTGTCTTGTTTGGTGTCATTTTAATAAGAAGTAATTGGACAACTATCCAATACTTGGAAACGGGAGAAAAATGAGGTTTTCCTTCTTTTCTATAGAAAAATGCAATCTTTTAGATTCCATCTTGATCTCATCTGTGCTCAATTAGAAACCATCGAGTTCAAAACAATTAATATAACGTATTGCGAAACTTCGTTCACTCATAACGAACTTTTAGATATATATTCTTTATCATGGTACCACCAACTGATAGTGAAAGTGGAAACGAAAAAAAGGATAGTTTTTGTGCAGGAAGAATTTACAGTGCAATCAGTTTTTCTTTCCCGGAAAATTCGTAACATATGCGTATTACAACTGAAAATAGCAATAAAACCGACAACATTTTGTGTTCTAGTATTAAAACTTTTAATGATTTGTTGTTAATGATGGGAAAAAATTTAGCAATGCTAAGTCTACTAACAAAAATAGTGAGCCAGGTTTTTTATTTAACAAATATGCTTCTTTTATATTTCCTGATGACGCTTCTGAAAATTTTACACGATGAATTATTTAAAAAACAAGAACTCAACTGATTATGATGGGGTAAATACAAACTGTTAAGAAAATTCAGCGTCAGGCGTTAGTATTCATTTGACTGTGTTGATTAATGAAAGCATGCAAGAGGGCTTTGTGTTGAAACTGTTAGAAACTGTTCCGTTAGTCTTGTAAGTGTAAGCAAAATTAATATTTGTCCGGAATTTTCGAAGACCGCTCAAGTTACACACCAATTAGTTTTTTTCATACCTAGGCAAAGGTTTTCAAAAAATTATTTCTAATGTGCAATTTAGTTTTCGGCAATAACGTTCAAATGCACAAGCTACAGCGTCAGTGACCCAAAATGCAACAGTTTTGCAAAATATACCTTTTCTGCTTCTATGACTTTGAAAATGCGTTTTACGCGACTGATCAAAAAACTAAATTGCAAAACCTCGAAAAAATGGGATTTTCTGATTTGTTTTCTGAATATACTGATTTGTTTTCTCCTGCCAGACATAAAAAAGTCAGCAAGCCTTGCATCCAAACAGTCACAAAAATGGAAATGTGAGTGATCCTCAAGGATCAAATTGAGTTCGATGCTCTTTCCCATGCTCACCAATGATTTTCCCAACTCTTCTCCAAGTAATTCAAAAACATTACTTTCTGCGGTTGTATCAACTTTTTTAACAACAGATAGAAAAATAAAAGACACATCATTATTCGATTGTTTTCCTCTAAAGGAAGTTAGAGTGACAAACAGCGTATAAACTTGTACGCGAAGTTTGAGATTTCTTGACTTCCTGGCTGTCTCACCCTGCTCCTTATTGGAGGGAGTGCGCCGTGGTTTCCATAGATCAATGGCTAATGTATTTTTGACATTGTTCGGACCACTACACACTAAAAAACTTATAGGTAAATTTACCTGATTACTGCGCAGGTAAGGCTGAGCGCAAGATAAAATTTACCAGCTCTTTTTTCCCGAAACTTGATTACCTGCACACTATTCAGGTAAATTACCTGATAGTTTTTTTGAAATTTATTGCGCAAACTTGAAGCAACGTTTTTAGTGAAAGAAAGCAACTTGAAAAAAATTGTAATTTTCTATTCAGACAAGAAAGACGTTTTGATGAAGTTTCTCTATGATATCTCCAAAGCTAGAAAGAAAGTTACTTCTCATCCTGGGAAAATGAGTATTTTTATGCTAAAGGCAATAATTCAGTGGAACGGAGGATAGTCAGACTGAAAAAATGTTTAATTCAATGACTTTGAAAAGGCGTTTGGCACGATTGGTCAAAGGAATAATCTGCAAAACTTCGAGAGTATAGGATTTTGAAGCAAAGCGATTGAACTGATTTGTTGATTCCTGCCAGACAGAAAACAATAAGCAGACTTTGCTTCAAAACAGTCACAGAAAATGGAAATGTGAGTGATCCTGAGGAATCAAATTGTGTTCGCTGCTCTTTCTCTTGCTTACCAATGATTTGCCCAAATCTGTTCCAAAGAGTTCAAAAACGATACTTTCTGTGGATGATACGACTATTTTAACATCAGATATAAAAATATAAGACACATCTTCATTTGATTGTTTTGCGCTAAAAGAACTGTCTTTGACAAACAGCGTAGAAACTTGTACGCGAAGTTTGAGATTTCTTGGCCTCCTGGTTGTCTCACCTTGCTCTTCATTGGAGCGAGTGCGCCATGGTTTCCATAGATCAATGGCTGGTATAATTTTGACATTGTTGGGACCATTACACACTAAAAAACTTATAGGTAAATTTACCTGATCACTGTGCAGGTAAGGCTGAGCGCAAGGTAAAATTTACCAGCACTTTTTTTCCCGAAACTTGATTACTTGCACACTATTCAGGTAAATTATCTGATAGTTTTTGAATTTTAATGCCCACACTTGAAGCAACGTTTTTAGTGAAAAAAAGCAACTTGAAAAAAATTGTAATTTATCTTTTCAGACAAGAAAGACGTTTTGATGAAGCTTCTCTATAATTTTTCCAAAGCTAGAAAGAAAGTTATTTCTCGTCCTGGGAAAATGAGTATTTTTATGCTAGAGGCAACAATTCAGTGGAACGGAGGATAGTCAGACTGAAAAAATGTTCAATTCATTGACTTTGAAAAGGCGTTTGGCACGATTGGTCAAAGGAATAATCTGCAAAACTTCGAGAGTATTGGATTTTGAAGCAAAGCGATTGAACTGATTTGTTGATTCCTGCCAGACAGAAAACAATAAGCAGACTTTGCTTCAAAACAGTCACAGAAAATGGAAATGTGAGTGATCCTGAGGAATCAAATTGTGTTCGCTGCTCTTTCTCTTGCTTACCAATGATTTGCCCAAATCTGTTCCAAAGGGTTCAAAAACGATACTTTCTGTGGATGATACGACTATTTTAACATCAGATATAAAAATATAAGACACATCTTCATTTGATTGTTTTGCGCTAAAGGAATTGTCTATGACAAACAGCGTAGAAACTTGTACGCGAAATTTGACATTTGTTGACTTCCTGGTTGTCTGACCCTGCTCAGTATTGGAACGAGTGCACCGTTGTTTCCATAACGCAAACTGTGTAATTTGGGACCACTACACACTAGATAAATTATAGGTAAAATTACCTGAACACTGTGCATAGGTAAGGCCATGTGCATGTAAAATTTTACCTGAACAGTTTTTCCAAAAATTGCTTGCCTGCACATTATTCAGGTAAAGTACCTGCAATTTTTTTAAATTTCTAATGGACAAACTTGAAGCAAAATTTGATCTTTCCAAAGCTAGAAAGAAATTACATTTCATCATGGGAAAATGAGTGCTTTTATGCTATAGGCAACAATTGGGTGGCATTGAGGATAGTCACGCTGAAAAAATGTTCCTTGCTGTGAGTATTTTCCTATTAGCACAATCGTTAGCAAGGATCTCGCATTGACTAATGGTTAACTGCACGTAGAATGCGCTGGCAAAGTAGACTCCACATTCGTTACCTGAAATAAGACCGTGTTGAAATGCTTTAGATCTCACGGCACCAACTCCCCCTTAGCCACAATGGAGCTGCTTTTAATTTGTGAAGGAGAAGGCTTTTTGCTCCATTTCAAAGATAAGGGATAGTAAGTCGAAGTGAAATGCACGAATTTGAGGTCAAAGCGGATAAATTTGACCGGAATTTTGGTCTTTGATCATTGAAATTATCAGTTAGTGTACGTTAACTCACTGTTCATCACAATTCGTTCAACTATTTTTATGTCGATTTCTGGAATTGAGAAATGTAAATTGACGCACTTAAGTACACTTCGTTAAATTTTATTGAATATTTTGTGGTAAATACAATGAACGATTTTATAGCCTGTACTCAAGTGGGCTATCTTAATTGAGAAATGTGTGCCCACTAATTATCTAGGACAAAAATTCGCTAAACTAATGAGATTTTTGTAATAAATGGTCATTAGCAGGCTTATATTTAATAGAACAAAATTCTCTAATCAGCGTATGCAACACATACCATGAATAAATCCCAAGATGTCGACCGCGGCCCAAGGTAGACATTGTCCGGACTCGCTTGGGTTGTAAACAGGTGGTCCGGGCCGACAACTTCTGAAAAAGGGCAATGGTCGAGACGGAACTGAGGATATTGGCTGGTCCAAAAACACCTGAAAAGAGGAAATTGCCTGCGATAGAATCTAGCGGACATAGCAACAATTGGTTGAGGGCCAAAGGACTCGTCCAGACTATTAACAGACTATTGACACTCGACCCACTGTCTGGGACCCAAGTTGGCATCTCGGGTCTGAAATCTCATCCTGGCTCTAAGCCTACACATATCTTTCTAAGAAAATTGCGACTATGTAAGTTATGTTACAGTTGGCAAATATATTCAAAACACCCATAGTTTGGCAAACAAACTAAATGTGACCTTAAAGGTATTATAAACGATTATTACTACACATTGAATCTGTTACTTGAAGTCCTGGAGTCTTGATAATGTTTAATATCATATGAGGTTTCATCATATGGCAGTTAATTTCTTTCACTCTAACGCTGCATCTGTTACTGGTTATAATCTATTTATGCCTATGGCTTAATATTTTGGGATCTAAGTTGCGAGAATTGATCGGTTTTTATAAGTGGAATAATGGATTCGGATATGCAAGTAACGGAGCTGGTTGACACGCTGGGATTCGGCAGATATCAGGTAAGAAAAAGTACTCAATCGATATACGGATGTTGCCCACTTTGAAGTGCCCACTTTGAAGTGATAGTCTGTCTGGTCTGATCAGACTAAAGTGCACTCGAATCACCGTTGGCAATCGAAGTTGTCAGTGTTCAGACCTCGCCAGACGGAAACAATCTCTGATCAGACCGAAATCAGAGATTGTCCAGACTTTTGTGCGAACATGGCCCAGGCCAAATCCAGACCATTGTCCAGAGGGATGAGCGCTTGAAACAACCTCTGATCAGACCATCCTCAGAGCAAAAATGCCACCGATCAGACCATTTTCTACACATCCCGCAGAGCAAATCCGTACCATTGTTCAGACATTTGTGCACCTCAAATGTTCTCTGTTCAGACCATCCCCAGATCAAAAATGCTACTGATCACAAAATTTTCTACACATCGTCCTACGTGGTCCAGATATTTTCCAGACCATTTCCCAAACGTATGTGAGCTCGAAATAATCTTTGATTCAGCCATCTCCAGACCAGGAGAAAAAATCTGCCTAGACTTCTTAGAAAAAGTTCCTCTGTCGTTTCGAAATATTGACTTTTTGATCACTATATTTTGGACCACATAGAAATTTTATCGGGTCAAGGGCTTGTTTACAGTGAGCCAAATTAATATCCGAGACTATCAGTAGTTTTTAGATTGTAAAACAAAGATAGCAGTCCGTCTAACGATCCTAGTGCGCTCGAAATTGACCCCTGATCAGACTATCCCCATCCGGAAATGAATTCTGATCAGACCATTTACATCCAGAAGTGGCTTTTGATGAGATCATCCCAAACCAAAGTCTGTCTGGTCTGATCAAACTAAAGTGCACTCGAAACACTGTTTGCGCTCGAAGTTGTCAGTGATAAGACAATTTTCTACACATTGTCCAGAGCAAATCCGGACCATTGTACAGACAATTGTTTGCCTCAAATGACCTCTGTTCAGACCATCCCCAGATTAACAATGCTACTGATCAGACAATTTTCTACAAATCGTCCTACGTGGTCCAGATACTTTCCAGACCATTTACCAGACGTATGTGAGCTCGAAATAATCTTTGATTCAGCCATCTCCAGATCAGGAGAAAAATCTGCCCCGAAGTGGTCTGCGGTCATAATATTTTGTGCTAATTTGTTCTGGGAACACACCGTGCGCGCCACAGATTCCTTCCGAAGGGCACCTCGTCTTGGGTAATATACGTTGGTTTAGGACCTTATTTGATTGCTTCTGATTTTTAATCTCTGAGAGATAATAAAAAGTTAAGAAAAGAGTTTAATTAAAAGAGGAAAATTAATGCACAGACAAATTTGGTCATTTTGGATTTTTTTGGCCTTTTGACGATATTTCGTTGGCAACAGCACATTTTTCCGAGTATATATGCTCAGCATTAACGCTGTTTTTCGCACACATGTATTAAGATCGGGAAGTAAGCGAATCAGTTTGTCGCGTTGAAATTTTGTTATAGATTTCGGCAGCTTTTGCTTTTTACAGTATGCGCAAACTAGTGACAAGTGTAATTGACTCTAATCTCTCAATGTCGACGGCTTCCATTTTTCTTGCAGCCTCAATTCATATTTTTTTTGCACTCTTTGAAGATTCAAGTATTTGAAAGTTGCTAAGGGATTTTTAAAAAGTCAGTGTTTATATATGTTAAATTTTTGTACACGGATATGCTTGATCATGCACGCTCAATTCAGAGGAATGCTAAAAAACCGCATTACAAGGATTAGTCTGTGATTAGTCGCTTCTTTTCGCATTGCTAATTTCGCTAGAATTTGCTGACGGAATTAGCAACAAAGGAACGGCAATTTGGTCGGTGATATTTGCATTGTCGCTGATCTCGGCCAGCTTTGCTTAATCATGAAAGAGCAACGAAATGTACGGTGATTCGTTACATTTTCTCACAATGAAAATTAGATATATTAACCGCTGTCAATAGCGAAGTAATTTTATTACTCTTTTTCAATAACGGTAATCAATTTCCAAAAATAAATGGCAATAATTTTTTCAATTTGTTTTTTTTTTCAAATTTACTCGAATTTCTCCTCCAACTAAATTAGAACCAATTCAGGTTCATCACTCCTTTCATAAAAACATTTTCTTAAAAACAACAGTTGAAATTTAATACCCTAACGGTAGGTAAGGAAGATGCTTCTCATTCGGAGGTTAGGCCAATTTACATAAGAAATTGTGTAGAATTAAACGTTTCCCTCGGGCTTAAGGGAGTTTTGATGTGGTTCTGTGACACCTATGGATACATAATTATATATAGAAACTCATATGTGTACTAAATTACCAATTACCCTCTAATTTTAATAATTATATCATACATTTTACAACTAAGGATATGATTACTTTTTATTATTCGCATATATAGATATTCCCGCTAGCCTAAATTATTTCATAGATTGGTCAGACAACTTATATTTTATTAATCATAATCTTTCTTAATCTGCTGAATTCAAGCTGCCTTTGTAAACACTCTTCAAATTAGAAAGCCAAACTTAGCCTGGATTCGATTAGCGATTCCATTCAGTAAATTTAGCAAAGTTCACTTTAAAACGGATTCGCCACGCGATTCCACTGTATAAATTAGTCAACGTATTTGCAGGGCGGATACCATTCAAATAGCTAATCTCTCAGCTATAACATGGTGCAGTCAGCACTAAAAGACAGCGGCAAATCTCCACTCGCAATTCAACTCTTTTGGGAGAAAGCAACTCTAGAGCCCCCTCTCCGATGGGAAAACTGGAGGACACAACTCAAATTGGCGATTCTTGTCGAAGGGATTGTAGCGGATCTCCTCCTTGCCGACCCTCCGGCGCATGTGGTTCTACCTCCCGAACCCGCCTATGAAGACGCTGTTGACAATCCTACAGTACAATCGGAACGAGAAAGACGCATTCGAAATGAATCAGCAAAGACGGCATGGAAGAATCACTGTTTACGTCTTAAAACTGTAGGTGTATTATGCGGCGACAAACCTTGGAAAGTTTGTGATCTAAAAGCATCATCTTTGATGTATTTGAACCTCGGAACAGAAGGACGACGAGTTTTCAATGCAAACAATTTGGCTGTTAATCTGGATGAAATTTCAACTAAAAATCTTTGGGATATCCTAAACAAAACTTTCATCCGAATTCACAATATAAAATTCGATTGATATCTCATCTTAAGGCGAAAACAACAAAAAGGTGAACCAATTGAAAAATTCTATGGTCATCTTAGAGAACTTTCCGAAAACTGTGATCTTGGAGAAAAGGGAGATACCATCATCAGAGATGTCTTTATTGCAAATATGCAAAATGAGAATATTCAAAAAGAACTCCTAAAAGAAACGGCGGAACTTGATAAAGCTCTGACAATCGCAATAAACATTGAAAGGGACACTCTTAATCAACTTAAAATGAACGCTAGTAAATCCGAACTCAATTCCACAGTAAATCAAGTGCAACGGATGCGCATCGAACATGCTAGTGTCTACTCAAACATGAATTCCACTGCCCGGAAAAAGCCTACAACATGACATTTTTGTGGACTTCGTTGGATTTCGGAACATCGTGACAAATGCCCTGCACGTGGAAAGAATTGCAATATTTGTAGTATCGAAAATCACTTTGCGAACGTTTGTCAAAAACCTAAAAAACCTAATTGCTACCCAAAACCCCAACCGCGTGTCAATAACATTGAAAAAGAAGATAATCAGACTGATGATATTAATCAAATTTCGGCCAATTATGATCCTGATCTAGAATCTAATTATTCATCGGATGAAGACAACTGTGTTGCATCAGTACCTTCAGCGGATTCTACAATTCCTAGAGAATCAATTAACCTTCCTGTGGTATTTGGAAATACAGCAACAAATGTTTTAGTGGATTCGGGCAGCGTTAGCACGATAATAAATGAAAGCCTGGCAAACTCTATCATTTCCCAAGACCCAAATTCAAAAAGAATACACGAGGCGACTCCCAAGCAATTGAAGACTTCCTCCAACGAACTCATTCAAACGCTTGGAAAACTCCAAACGTCAATCCGAAGTAACAATTGGTACGCGAATTCAATTGAAATTCAAGGAGTGACGGATGGTCACCGTTCATTGTTGGATATAAATTTGTTCCCTGCCCTCGGACTTTCAATTCAACAATCTAATTGTCCAAAGTCAGTTAATCAAGTAGAACAGGAACATTGTCCAATCAACAAACAGATTGCAACTGATTTTCTTGACTTAATCTCGAGAATTGGTAAGTACAAATTACATATAATTCGTTCAAAATTCCAAAAAACTATACTCCAACACATCAAAAAGGTAGTCGTGTCCCTATAAATTTGTTAGATAAAGTATCTGATGAAAAAACTATCAGATCAAGGACATATTGAAAAACTAAACGAATTCTAAGATAGAGTATTTTTTCTCCGATCGTCATTACAGCAGTTAAGAAAGACAAATCTGTTAAATTAGCTCCCGAATCAAAAGTTTTGAATAAAGCAATTCAAAAAAATAAGTATCAAATGCCGAATATAGATAGTCTTATCGATTCTTATCTTTTCACAACACATCAACGATTCCAATCACGGTGACAATGTTTATTTTTCGACCATTGACTTAAAATATGCATATCGCCAACTAAAGTTACATCCGGATACTTCTCGTCACTGTAATTTTATTATCTTTTGTGGTTTTTACGGTCTTACAGATATGCCTGCGGAGTTTCAAAAAGCTATGGATTACACATTAGTTGGTTTAACCAATACATATTGTTTTCTTGATGATATAATTGTAGTCAGTAAAGGTAGCAAGGAATCTCACATCAAATACGTTTACAATTGCTTACGAAAACTTGATGCAGATAACCTTAGAATAAACCTGAGCGAATGTCATTTTGCAAAACATCAGATAAACTGCCTTGGTTTTACCTTCTCCCACATTGGTTTTGAGCCCATAGAATAAAAAACAGCAGCTATAGCAGAAATCAAGGCTCCAAAAACACTGAAACAACTACGGTCATTTCTAGGTAGTGTTCTTCATTTAAGCAAATTTATTCCCAATCTGGCAAAAATTTGTCACAATCTTCGACCTTTGTTAAAGAAAAAGGAAAAACTTATTTGGACTGAAAATTATCAAACTCATTTTGAACATCTGAAAACTACAATTGCAAATGCTACGAAAAGTACTCATTTTAATCCAACACTGGAAACGCGAGTCAAACGCGATGCATCTAGACCACGTCTAGGCGCCGCACTAGAACAGTTGGACCGTGAGGGTTGGAAAACTGTAGCTTTTGCATCTCGTTTTCTCAAAAGCAATGGAGAACGCTTCAGCATTAATGAATTAGAATTACTTGGAGTTGTTTGGGCCATCGAATATTTTAAGTATTATCTTTTTGGAAAAGATTTTACAGTCTTGACAGATCATAGAGCATTCCTTTCAATTTTGAAATCTCATCGTTCAAATAAACCATATAATAGTCGATTAAAAATGTGGATTGATCGTTTGTTACCTTTTGATTTTATTATAGAACATTTCTCTGGCGCTCGTATGAGATTAGTTGATTATATTTCGCGCCAACCAAATCAGAAAGCGAAAAGCATCACTCAATATGATGAGGAATTTATGGTTGCTACAATTTCCCGCATTCGCGACGCAATTTCCACTTTATTCAGTAACTCAAATCAAGTTCGTTTCCAAAAGAAGCACAATAACTCCAAATACAAATTACTTGTAAACAAGACGCGAGTCAACTCTCACAAATTCTCCAAACACGACGCACATATTCCACATTCCTCAAATAATTCATTCACTACTAAAGCAAAAGTCAATAAATATAACTTAAAATTCATTTCAAATTTCAATTGTCACGCACATCACTTGCCCAAACTTAATACTGTATCCGCTCCGCAAATCCAGATCACAATCTCTAAACTGAATTCCGTAAATAATTTCGATAACAAAATCAATCACATCATAATGTCTGAAAATTAGTCCCCTCGAACCCACCCTCCTACATCTCCTTACACTCCCCGAGTGACATTTCAAATCCATTCAACACAGAATACGAATACCAGTACAAGTGTCAACAACACCCAGACTTCCTCATCGCCGGAAACTAGGGACATTGAGCTTTCCCGGGAATAAATTTTCGAAAATAACCTCAATCAGCTATTCACGAAGTCCTTTCTCGCGGTCCTTACAAGCAAGGATGCAGTCCTCAAAGAACTTCGGGACTGTGTGATACAAGACGATGAGGCCAGATGCAAGGAAGTCAGCCAGTACATCCATTCTTTCTGGAAGGATCTCCATGTGAAGTCAGGTTGTCTTTGTGTTGACGAACGCGTCGCGATCCCTATCTCAATTAAAAACGCCGTAATCGTATCGATTCAAATGGCACACCCTGGTAGTTGGGGGATGGTCTCGTTATCCCAATATGCATGGTGGCCATACATGCATAGAGAAAATCTAGCTAAAACATCTGATTGTGTTCCCTGTACAGATATTGGTAAGAATCTCAAAACCTGTTATCCCTAAATCTAAATGGCATCCATATAAAGTATGTCAAAAACCTAATGAGGATATTCAAATTGACTTCCGGGGTCCGATACTGAATGAAAAAGATAAAGAAATTTATTTTCTCACATGCATTGACCGCTATTCAAAATATCTTACGGCTGAAATCTTCGAAAAAGCTAATGGTGCTAATATAGTTAAATTTCTGTGTGAATATGCATATAATCATGGGATTCCGCGAACGATACGCTTAGACCAAACAACCTGTCTAGTAGGAAAACAAGCCAGAAACTATTGCATTGAAAACAATATTAACATTCTTGATGCTCCTGTAGGCGACCATAGAGCTATTGGATTAGTGGAGCGAATGATCCAAATAATAAAAGGGCGGTTATCTTGTATGCAAGCTGAACGCAAAGAAACATTTTCTACTTCCGCTGCGATTAAATAAATTATTTCAGACCTACGTTTAACAAAACAGAAAACTACAAAGTTAACTCCATTTGAAGCTCACTTTGGTCATCCTGCAGTTACTCCTGTAAAGAATATTAGTACTGCTCCCTCAAGTCTAAATTTAACTTATGAAAAATTTATTAACTACTATTTAGATGCTGATACTGTTCCTGCTGAAGACTTCTTTGATGATGCAGGGTGGATCAATCCAGATAGAAGTGATCTGGAAATTGAAAAGACCATGTGCCAGGCAAAACAAGATGCAGGTCGCCGTTATCGCAATTCTACAGACAAGGAATCGCGCTTCAACAATCAACCGAAATTAACTAATCCCATACCTAGGACTGAAGCATCTCTGAAAGTCAAACTCGCCCGAAAACTTCCTCATAAGAAAAGGGCCAAGAAACAACTGGCCGGATTGTATGAAGTCCTCAAACCCGGGTCAAACGTCACTAACTCCTTGCCGACAACAACAAAAACAAATGAATCTGGCCGATCGCCTGTCAAAGTTCGAGATAGCGGTCTTGCAAAATTCGGAACTAAAGCGCAACGGGCAACGAATTTATGGACATGTGCACAACGTCGGCCGGCCCCTTATGAGCAGACCACGGAGACAAAAATAGCCAAACACAGTATTGATTTAAGGAAGCATAAGCGAGTGGAAACCAAAATTCGCCATCGACAACGCAATACAACGTCACTAGTTTCCTCCGTAAACTCAAATGTAACTCGAGCTCTGACAGTTCGAAAACCCTCCAAGCCTCAGCCTAAATGCCGCCGATTTACAGCCTCTCTCAATGAAAATGAACCAGCACCACAAGAACAGCCTGGCCCCTCAAAACTACCCGCCCCACAAAAACAAAGCGAAGGTCGCAAACGTAAACGGCCTCAATTTTATGTTTTCTCGGAGGCGGACATTTCCCCAACAAGCTCATTGGCAACTTCAAGAACAAGGAAACGAAAAACCAAAAAGCAAGAATAAAAAAATTCGACAACCGGAGAATCAGTGGTGGCATCAATCCAGAATGAAGAACAAGATCGCATCACATCTCCGCAACACCCAGATATACAGACTGGACTTGTATCACCACCTGAACCTCGAATTCGTTATTATAAGTATGAACAAGAAAAGGAAATGTCAGTATGGGATGCTGAAAATGAAATTTAGTGATTAAAAGCTAGTAAAATTTTGAAAGCTGTCAGTAAATGTTAAAATTTCAATTCATTCATGTATTCACCCTGCGAATCCAAATTTATTTTGTGTTTCATAATTTATTTGTTGCATTCGTTTCTCAGTTCCAGTTCACATTATCCATATGCATATCTAACGTCTTTGTCTTTAAATTTATCAATATGCAATTGCGGTACAAATCCGATAACACAAATGCGGTAAAATCCGATAACACAATTGCGGTACAAATCCGATGTATACAAAAATATACAATTTAATTTGTGTATTTCAACATTCGCGGTGCTTTTCCAACCTACGTTTATGTTAATTTCAATTTTCATTCTTTCGTTAACTCAATTGCATCAATATGCATACAATTAACTTATTTGTGTTGTTCTTTTAAAAAATTGTAAATAAATTAAAATTTTTTTCCTGTCATGAGGGATTTTCCTGTCCTGTGATACCTATGGATACATAATTATATATAGAAGCTAATATGTGTACTAAATTAAAAATTATCCTCTAGTTTTAAAAATTATATCATACATTTTATAACTATGGATATGATGACTTTTTATTATTCACATATATAGATATTCCGGCGAGTCTACTAAATTGTTTCATAGATTGTTCACACTACTTATATTTTACTAATCAAAATCTTTCTTAATATGATGATTTCAAGTTGCCTTTGTAAATGCTTTTCAAATTAGAAAGCTAAACTTAGCCTAGATTCGCTTAGCGATTCCATTCAGTAAATTTAGCAAAGTTCACTTTAAAACGGATTCGCCCCGCAATTCCACTGTATAAATTAGTCAACGTATTCGCAGCGTGGATACCATTCAAATAGCTAATCTCTCAGCTATAACAGGTTCACAAGATAAATCATGAAAAATTCATGAAATTTTTCAAGTGTTCTCATGCATTTTTCGTCTGCTTGCACACAAAAAATCGGCAAAAACACACGAGAATTTTCATGAATTTTACTTGATCTATCGTGAGAATCACAGAAAAAAAACCTGAGTTTAAGCCCTAGACAATCGTGTAATTTTACACTATATCTCGTGTAAAATTATACGAGATTTTAGTGTGACTATTATTCCCGGTAAAAATTGAAATGGTGAAAACATTTAATCGGACTTTTCTCTATTTTCCTCGCAAAAAATTACATGTTAAAGTTTCTAATATGTTAATAAGGGATAGATAGCATTTTGACTGAGAAACAGCAAAATTACCAAACGATAATCCTGCGAAATTTGAGTTTCAAAATTCCTCAAAGTGAAATAATTTACAATAGACGGGTCTTTAAATAACCCTGCTCATTGCTTCTTAGGCAAGACCTCTCACTTACTGCGTTAATTGAGTGAAGTTTCTGCCATTTTTGGTGAGTATTGAACACATCGGGTTTGAACTAATTTAACCTCTCTTTTCTCTCAATTAATTAACTAATCAATGCAACTCTGTTGATAGAACTTAATGAACGGATATTGTTTTTGTCAATCCGGAGTGTCCTGGTATAAAAATATTATTTTCCTTTCAAATTAAATTATGTGTCGTTCAACCCAGGGTTGAGGCGTGAGCCGGTGTGAGCGATAGATTTTGTTTAAGAAATTTGCCAAATCTGCTGAGTTTTTTACAAGAAAGGTGTTGACAGTTTAATTTAATGTGTTGACAGTTTAATTTAACGTGCTGAAGGTGTGGAACTAAAATATTTTCAGCACTTGTAAGCGCAGTTCTTACTAAAATGCAGCAGATCTGTTATTTTATAATTCGAGCACTTCGAAAATTCCAGAAATTAGCACCTTCGGCTCATAATTTAAGCACTTTTCTATCAAGAACTCTCTAAGCACTTTAAGCAGATTCCCTACATAAATTCAACACTTCAAAGTTTCAGCACATTTTTTAAATGATCCCGTTACTTCAGAAAAAGGAAAGCGAATGAGACAATTTCAGCATTCTCAGCACATTCCTTACATGATTTGAGGACAAGTTATAACAAAAATATGCACGCTTTTCTGCATGATCTCTTCATAAATTCAACACTTCAATATTCATAGCATCAAAATATGAGGGAAGTTTAACGCTTTATGCATATTTTGTTATAAAAATAAATGAGTATTAAAAATCCTAAAAGTTTTTTTCAAATTATTAGGCATATCTTATATGCTATTAGACTCTTTTCATCGGCCAATGATTTTTTTTCAACGCCTGTGAGTGACGTATTCGCAGTAACAGCATTCGATTAAATGTTGCTTTGGTGCTCTCGAAAATACTCCTTAAATTGCGTGACTATACTTGGATACTAATTACTCCTTAAATTTATATTTGGAAAAATGGAACAAAATTTACAACTAAAATAACAACAACAAAATCTCACTCAAAACTATCTCTTTGTTTTTCATTATAATGGTTTTCTCAAGCTCTCTTCTGATTTTTTTGTCAGATTTGATATCGACTCGGCTTTCGAAAAAAAAAGGATTCCCATAAAGAGAACGATTTTGGAAAAAAAACTTTTTTAGAACTGAGAAATATCACGGTTCAAGCGCAATTTTTCTGTTTTCCATTAAACAGTTGAAAAACTGATTGGGTTGAACGGTGGAAAACACGTTCTGCTTTCCTATTGAGTAATTGTTGAGTACTGGTTTTAAAACATCACAGATTGTTCTAGAGAATAGGGGATTAAGACTCAGCTGAATGTTATGTATTAAACGTATAATTGAATGGAAATTGTATAACAAAAGAGTGAAAATTATTTAAGCTAAGAATCGAAAAGTGTTTAAGGAATGTACTGACATGCGCTGCAAAAAATAATTTTCTATTTTTACTCCAATTATATTTATCAACAAAATGGTCAACCAAATTTATTCATTAAAAAGAAACTTTATCTTATCCTTCAATTACAGACGCTATGGGTATTTGGTTTTCACAATGCCATGAAAAATCAGATTGACAATTAGTGTCTTCGATGATTTTTTTAACAAATATTTTTGCCTCTTCTGTTTTCCATACTTTCAGAGTTTTAACTGCGTTTTAACTTAGTAAACTCAACTGCACAGTAGAATTAACTGCTTTCATTATTAGGTTTATTTTTTTCATTGATGCTTTGAACTTTTTTTTTCGCCATGAACAAAGTTGAAAACAGGAACCTTGTTTAGATACTGCTTCTTCTACTGTGTTCAGGGGGCTACTTCGCTGTATGTGCTGACCTGCTTATTATTGTATACCAAGAGAGTTCACTCGAAGCCACATTTTCAATAGACAACACTCAATTTGCATTCATTCCATTAGCTTCAACCATCTCGTCAAACATCGGATCTCTCACATTCGGATATTTAGCAGATTCTATTGGTCGACGAGTACCTTTTGTGGTCTCGGCTTTGTTCTCTTCCTTGTCTGGCGTCATTTCAGTGTTGTCTGAATCCTATTGGTTCTTTTTGACCACGAGAGTGTTAGTTGGGTTTGGTCTAGGTGGACTATCGAGTATTGATTTTGTGGTTTTCAACGAACTATGTCCTCGAAACGTGAGAGGCAGAGCGACTTTGGTCATCACCATTTTTGGAGCACTGGGAGTTCTCTTCATTGCGGGTAAGAATGGGAAAAAGTTTTTGATCACATTAATTCACTCACATTCACGTTATAATTTTTCAACTTAGATTTGAAACTTTCGACTAGCACGACTGGTGACAACATAAACTAGCCGTGATAAGCGTAGAACAAATGTTGTGGCCAATTACTGATTTTGATTTTTATCTTATATTGACATTCATTTTGATTTTTATCCAATAAGTTAGACAATAAATATGAATTGGTGGTTACAAAAAGTTAGGCAAATGTCCCATTATATCTTCTGCGTCTAAATGGATTCAATAATTAAAATTCTCATTGAAACAGAGAATCACTTTGTCGGTTGTCTGAACAATTTCCGTTAGATAAATGAATGAATTTCAATTTTTTCAAGGTATAAATCTCATATCGTGGTCGACCGTACTGCCGGGAATAGATCAATGGCGAATAATTGGAATCATCGGTGCTTTCCCGATGTTGTTCGTGTTGATAGCCCGAATGCTGTTCTTCGACGAGTCACCCAAATATCTTGTGTCTAAGGGGAGAACAGAAGAAGCCACAGCAGTTTTGACTAAAATCGCCAGACAAAATCTTATTGACTCTGAAGAAAATATTCAAAATACTGTCTCTCAGCTCTTGGATGGTTTTGAAGACAATACGCCAGCAATTGATGCTGATAGAAATGAGAGGTTGGTTTCAAGTTCTTTTTCGTTACAAAAGGGATATCATCATTTGTGCCCGGTTTGAATAGCAACCCAGGTTGAGGTGCCAGACCGAAAGTCGATATGTCCAGACCGAAATGAACGAACAAGGTGGCGTCGTGCGTTCAAAAATACACGGTCAGGAAAAAACTGAACGCACGATAGTCTGGATATATGTTTGATAATTAATTTGACTTTCTGTTTATTACTAACCTCTCTTCCGTTCCTAGAAATTCGATCAATAGTTTGAAATTTTAGATCAAATTGGCCTGCGAAATGTTCGACTGCTACTGGAAATGTTATCCGGCAGTATATAAATGTTATCAAGTTTGACCCCAAGTTGACCCTTTCTCTTCTGATAGCGTGGACGTGTCAAGGGGTATCTTACTGGGGACTAACTCTGTTCCTACCAGAATACTTGACATCAAAGACTTCAATTTCGGCCAATTTGACGATATTCCTAATGGTCGCATGTGAAATACCAGGGAACTGTTTCCACATTATATCTTCCACCATGTACTCTGAATAATAGGTAATTTTGTTGACCAGATTATAGATAAAAAATGATCTGCACAATTTTATCAAAATTCATCATCTGTAAAACGTGGACGATGCCTGAATCCTTATAAGATACCTGAATCCTTAAAAATTGGGCAAATAATTTTTTCTTTTATGTGGGGTTTCTTGCTTGTAATTAGTGCATGAGGTCTGCCTGCACTTGAGCAAATCGTGCAACTCTCTTGCTGAATGATAGATGAGTTCAATTTGACCCTCCATGACGTGTCAGCGATAAAGAGGGGACATTTTATCAACAATTGGTTAGGTTTGAGTCACCCAATACGAAGGGAGTTGATATAATTGCTTCTAAAATGACAAAGATAATGACAGATTGTGACAACAAATCTAATAGAACAGAACAACAAGAGGTTAATTATGGACTATGAATTAAACTGAAACACACCCCCTGACAAGTTTTGGAGGAATGCTTTGGTCTGGCTCAATGATCCAAAGTTTCCTCTGCCTCATTTTCTGCTAATTACAAAAAATGTTAACAGCAATTTTATGTAAGAAAACGTTACTATGGCTAGTCTGCCAGCTGTGAATCCAACGGAAACTAATCTGAACGATCAGAGTCAAACGGCTAACGACAGTCAGCATTGGTTAAAAGGTATAAAAAAAAGTGGCAACCATACTGTATTTGTAGTAATTGTTCCCACCTCACTCACTTTCCCACTCCACTTAGTTGGTTTTTTGTTCAGTCGATTTTGGCCGATCGATATATTCATCATAGAGAAACGTGTGATGTATCAATAGAATATGATTCTCTTATAGAGTCAGTTTGCTCGATTTTTAATCAAAGTTTGAACATAAATGTCAATTCAAAACTGTTTTTTGAGATAAAATGAGGCACAATTTTGTGTTCCTAACAGACAAGTAACAACGACGCGATAAAAAGCTAGATTTGGGCTCATCGGGATGTTTGCAAAACAAAGAATTTGGATTCTATTGGAGAGCTTTTCTTTAAAATAGTTTTTCCCCAATTTTGTTTGTTTCTAAAGTCATTTAGAGACAAGTATCTTCTCGTATCAAGGACCCATTAACCAAAAACAACCCCATATACGATCAAATGAAGCCCAATGAAGCTCCATTATGTTTTAAGGGAGTCATCGCTCAAGTTTTTTATGGCTTCGACACTGTGTATTAGTAATTTTTAACAAATATTTGTGTTTTGCCTGCATTTGTTTCTTTTTCTGTTTTCCTATCGCTCAGTCCCGTTATTTAAAAGTGAAATTGGTTTTCTGCAGAGGGTTAAGTGAACCTACTTAATGCTTTGAATGCACAACTAGTGGCTGTTAAGACCCTTAAAAACGTTTTTTCCGAATAAAAATAGATCATAACACTTTTTAAACTTTTTTCATAAAATTTTGTGATTATTCAATATTTTATTTCAAAATTGTGCATTTTTTGAACTGTTATCACCTTACGACAAAACTGAAAGTTCTCATTGGCGTTGAAAAGCCCTTTTACGAACATATAAAGAGTTTTCAGCAAATTGATTATGGTTTTATTGGCTTCAACAGTTTTTGAGTTTTCTATTGAATTTTTTGTTTTTTGCCTGTTTTATTGTCGTTTTTGTAGTCGCAGGACTTATTCTGATTATTGAATGCTTTCATTGGCTTCCATTTCAGGTGTAAGTTAACGTAAATAAAACTTTCAGTTGAAAGCTGTTGGTTTTAATGACTGTGATATTACTGAGTTGTCTTCAAAATTTAGTTTTTTTTGCTTATCAGTTCATTTTGTTCCTTAGTCACAAGATTACAATTGTGAGAGATCCAACTGTGGTTGCAAAAATGAACATCCAATCATTGATTCAGCTTGCCATTGTTGGGTTCCGAGTTCAATTGTATTAAGAAGCGATTGATACTTTTTTTAACCTAAGTAACTAGCAACCTCAATGTATGTAGTTCTTAATTGAGAGTTTTTTTCCTGTTTTTTCATTACCCGAAGATTACCTCTTAATCAATATGCGAAATCAAAGAAACGACTTCACAGTACAACATAAATTTTGAAGGAGTTTTGAAACCCGGGTTCGAATTTTTTTTTGTTTCTTTGATTTCATAAATTAAGCATTTATGTGTTGAAACTATTCATATTAGATTTCAATGTACGATACTGATAAGAAATAGAACAAATGAAACAATCCGCGTCCATTTTTGCATATATAATGTCCTCTGCATGGGATTAGAATACGAAAAAGCAAACTACCTAAGCAGATAAGGAAACATTTCCCTAAAATACTGGAAGGACTTCTGCTGGCGTTTGTGTTGATCGACACTGGTGTAGTTGGGAGACTGAATCTGATGAGAGGACTATTTCTCATGTCTGCAATCTGTTCTCTCATCACTGCGTTTCTATCCCACCAATCGACAATCATTGGTAACGGTATCATTTCCAGATTGAAGTGCACGACCCAAGAAACCTCTGGCCAGACGAACTTGAGTCGCGCATGGGGAGGGGGAGTTTCAGACCATATAAGCTGAAATCGCCTCTGATCAGACCCACTAAAGTCACGCGGTGGTGGTGCCAGACTTACTTGGGTCGTGCGCTGGGGGCACCCACATTAAAAGTATAATCAATAGAAGTAGCAGTGACAATTGGTATATCGTATCTTTCTGAAAATATTCTATCTGGGGCACTGAGAATGAATGAACCTTGTTGAGGTGCGCAACCCAAACCAACTATTTGAGTCACGCAATGAGGGTAAAACGCGACTCTGCGACAGTCTGGCAGCAGGTCTACGGCCTGGAAAGTCTGATCGAGGCCCCACCAAGATTCGGTTCTGTCTAATCAGATGTCTGTCCAGTGTCTGGATAGGTTGATGAGAGCGATGAGGTCTGCCGCAAAAAACAGACAGCCCCCCCCCCCCCAAGTATAAATTAGCTCCGGAACAGATTACCTTTTGGAAAAACGTACCAAATTTTAGTTCAGGATGAAAAAAAAATTACTTAAAATTACGCAGGACCAAGTAGCTTCGTTTGTAAGGATGCCAGATTATGATCAGAGCTGTTTTGGGTGGCGCACTTCAACGTGTAAACATTTCCTCAGTTTCAATCCAAAACTGTTGTAAAAAGTTGAATCCACATTCACCATTTTTGTATCACCATTTTTCTCCTTGAGGAAGTAATATGAAGGAAAATACCTAGCAACGATAATTTTGACATCACATTTTTGACTTTTCGTATCTTAGCAAATTTTCCCAAAATCAGCGACGATGCGAAAATCACCGACAAAATTGCCATTCCTCTTCGCAAATTTCGGCAGCGAATTCTAGCAACAATAGCACTGTGAAAATTGGCGACTAATCTCCCTAAATCATAAGACTAGATTAGAGTCGGCGACGAGATCAAAGGATTGGAATCAATTACACATTATTATAATGTCACTATTACTCGCGCACCGTGAAATGCTGAAAATGGCGACCTATTTACCAAAATTTTGAGGCAGTCGGACCTTTTCGCGCTCACTTACTTTCATAATCTTAATAATACATGAGCTTAAAATACGTGTGTAAAAACAGTGACGAACCGAGTATATATACTCGAGCCAATGTGATTTCTGCAATGTAATGCAAAGTTTATTGAAATTTTTAATCAAAATGTAGCGCTTTTTACGTGTTTCAGTCGTGTTCTGCTGTCTCATCTACTTCTTCATGATTCCTAACTGGGGAGTTCTCTTCACCTTCTCAGCTGAAGAGTACCCAACCGAGATTCGAACCAGCGCCAGCGGATTCTTCCAAGTGTTCTCAAGCATCACTGGCCTGTTCTCTCCTTTCCTTAGTGGTGCATTGGTTAACAAAGCTGATGATTCTGCTTCTAACAATGTTGATTACTACATGATAGTGTGGTCTTGTTTCCTTCTTGCTGGTTTTCTCTCAGTTATTGTTATGCGAAAAAGAAC
>NW_027451913.1:0-20236 GCF_964194025.1 Convolutriloba macropyga
CCACACTATGCCTGTACCACCACCACCACAGAGGTGTGGGCTTGGGCCTTCTGCCGAGAATGCCATCACCACCGACACTCTCTCTTTAGAGCAACGGCCGGCAGAAAGATGTGGAGGAAAGAGAGTAGACGGCACTGAGCCCTGTCTGTCTATACAGGTTGGGTCTTCCATTCCATCGTGGCGCACTTACGTGAGCACCTCCACCGACCACGGGGCGAGCTGGGCCGAGCCTAAGGAGCTCGTCCCTGGCAACGAGGGCGGGCGCGGGTGCGTGAAGAACAAGCCGCTGCTGCTCCCCAGCGGGGAGCTCATCACCGGGGCGTCCCTGGAGGAACACAGAGGCCAGTGGCGCGCCTTCATGGACCACTCGCCGGACGGCGTCACCTGGACTGCGGGTGACGTGCTGAAGATCCAAGGGGGGGAGGCCGTCCGCCTGATCCAACCGGCCCTCTGGCAGTCCTCAACCACGGACGTCCACGCCTTCTTCCGAACCACCAACTGGCTACTCTACCGTGCCGACTCCACAGATGGCGGGCAGACATGGGGGGAGGCATACAGCACCAACCTGGAAAACAGCAACTCAGGGGTCGACGTCGCCCGGCTGGCGGACGGCACACTGCTCCTTGTGAGCAACGCGGTGCCACACAGGCCAGTGAAGGGAGACAGAAGGCTCATCCGCAGCCCGCTGAGAGTGGCGGCATCAAAGGTAGAGCTGAATCCGGGCGTAGCATAGGTCGTGCTGTGGGAAGTGGGGGTCGGAGCTGCGTGCTGCACTGGAGCAGATGGCAGCCCATTCATACCCCCGGCCTGGCCCTGTTGCCTGTCCAGACAGCTCTGGCGTGGGCCCACCTTGTCAGCAATGCCACAGCAGCCGATCCGCCTGTTGCATTCGTGTATGCGCATCGTGTGCGTGTGTGTGAGTGAGTGTGAGGGAGGGGCGTGGTAATGAGGGGAGGGGCTTGCAGCGGAATCATCAGCTGGGGCTTGGAGCAGATGCCATCCAGCCGATGTCAATCCTGACTCGCCCTCTGTTTGACCCACTGGGCACTGCACAGGACAACGGGCAGACCTGGTCCTCCTACTGGGACGTGGAAACCGGCCCGTCCGTGTATTCATACCCGGCCATCGTTCCCTGGGAAGACCCCCAGCAGGTCCGAGCATGCCTTTGGTTGACGATACCGCGTCCCAGCTGCCTGTTGGCCCTCCCCTCCTCTGGTGCAAATTCACGACAGACACCCCGACCGTGCACACACACACACACACACACACACACACACACACAGCCCTTTCTTCTCTCACACCGGTCTGGGCGTGCCCTGCCCTGCCCAAGCAATACGCCCTGCCCGTCATCCCTTCATATCGATTTCAGCCGTCTGCTGACGGTGCTTCGTGCCGATGCCACTGACCGGCAGGGAGTGGGCTTTTCCCTCACCTACACCTGGATGCGGAGGGACATATGCTTCGTGTCGATGTCGCTGCAGGAATTCGAGGAGATATCGTCCGCCTATTATGCAGATACGTAGCTGAGTCCTCTCAATAAGTGATATTCACATCCCCGTATTGCAACGCGAGAACGGCCCGGGCCGACTCGGAACACCTGTAACTTTAGCACATCGCATGCGGCCGCCCAGAGGAAATTTCCTCCCCTGCGACCCGGACTCCCCTCTTGCATGCGATGGCGGGAATGCTCCTAGGGGCACAGCGTACTGATGGAATTGTGGCGGGCTGGCAGAGGCCTGGGGGACAGCGATGGATGGATGAATAGATCCTGACTGTCTGGTGGCTGTTCGGTCGCTTGGCGGCTGAATCCTGAGTGCTGCACATGCTCCATGCAAATCCTCTGCCCCCCCCCCCCCCCCCCCCCTCCTGTCCATCGATCATGCCAGCTTGCGTGTCTCTGCGCCCCTTCCTGCAATCTCCCCCTCTTCACCTCCCTGTCGCGCCGTCGTCAGATGCGGGCGGGCGGGCGGGGGGGGGGGGGGGGGGGGGGGGGCGGGGGCACACCAGCCGACACCATGCAGGCCGGATACGGAATGAATGCGGCCCGAGTCATAAAATCACAGAGGGCCCGGCTGGGCCGGGCCTTGCATTATATGTATGTACAGTGTCGATAACTTTATTCCTGCCCAATTTTTTGGCACGCTAGCTGGCCGCTCACAGTGCCCGCACTGTATGCTCAAGCAACAACAGTATGTCTCCGAAGCCAGGCCTGTCAGCCGGCTCCTTGGCCCAGCATGCCTCCATCAGGGTCCGCACAGCTTTGGGGGTGTCATGACGCATGGCCCCGGGGTTTTCGTCCGCCGGCCTCTTGTCAGCATTCACAACCTGGTGCAGGACCTGGGCACAGACGCGCACACGTGGCTGGCACTCAGGGGTCGATCTCTCTGCCATCAACCAAGGTGCAGAGACTGGTAGCCAGAGGGGGCAGCCCGGAGGGAGGGGGAGGGGGGGGAAGGGTGGGCCGTTGGGGCGCCGGGGTGGCGGCGCCTGCAGCGTACCTGGACCCACAGCATGCCACCCCAAGGCTTGCAGCCGGTCAGCAACTCCCACAGCAGGACGGCAAAAGAGTACACGTCGGCCGCCTGGCCGTGCATGCGCTGCCCGCACCACACCTCGGGCGCCATATACATGGGCGTGCCGGCGAGGCCGCTGGTGTGACCGAAGGACAGCCCAGTCTGCTTGGCCAACCCAAAGTCCGCCACCTTTGCCGTAAACTCGTCCGCGCTGCGCTGTGCCACCAGGATATTGTGGCTCTTGAGGTCGCGGTGCACAACAGGCGGCTGCTGTGCGTGCATGTACTCCATGGCCCTCGCGATGTCTATCGCCATGTTCAGCAAACAGCGGAGGCTGACATTGCGAGTTTTGCCGGACTTGTGCAGCAGGTCAAACAGCGAGCCCGAGGGCATGTACTCCATCACGATGGCTAGCGGGTCCCGCTGGGCGCCATGCACCTGGACTATGTTGGGGTGGTGCAGGCCATGCATGATCCGGGCCTCCGCGAGGAGCTTGGCCAACGCATGGATCTCCTCGCTGGGTGCTGCTGCTGGTAGTCCAGCTACTGAGTCGTCCCGCAGCTTCTTCACCGCCACCTGCTTGCCCTACCGGGGGTTGCAGTCGCGGCGGTCTCATCAGAATGTGATGCCAGCTGGCCGGCAGGCGCTCATGGAATGGGAAGGGTCAAGGAGGATCGATCACGGCCAGGAGGCGGATCAGGGGGAAGGCCAACGGATGGAGGAAGGGATGATGGTGCGATGGCGGGACCAGAATTCAGCAAATGTAGCCCACCTTCCACTCCGCGAGGTGCACACTGCCGTGTGCACCCTGGCCTAAGCATGTTGGCAGCATGCGGATTTCCTCGTTGGGAATGATCATGCTTGTTGTGTGCTTGAGCGCCGCATCCAAATCCGTTTCTTTTGGCACCGGCACTGGCACCGGCCCCGGTGGTGAAGGTGCCGCGCTGGCCTGTCCCATGGGTGTGCCCTTGGTTTCCACCGGGCCAGGGAAGCTCCGACGCCGCCCCCGGCCGGGTCGTCTGTATGTGGGCTCCGGGATCCCAGCCCTGATGAGGAGATCATGATCCTGTAGTGGCGGAGGGTGGCGACTCCAGCTACCAGGGGACTCAGTGGAGGTTTGCTGGTTGCCGGGGCTGTGGTACAAGCTGAGGCTCGCAGGGTCCGCATGGAGCACCTGTTCCCGGGCGAGAGTCAGGCAGAGGCACTCCTCAAGAACTTTTGGGGGCGGCATGATGGACCGTGGCAGCTTTCTCGGGTACAGTCACGTGGGAGTGGGGACACAGAGGGGCGCATGACCGGTGCCCGAGTTTCCATGTTGGCTTCTGGGTGCCGTGTATCAGAGGGGAGCACAGCGAATGATTGTAGGAAAAGGTGTGTGAGGGTAAGACGTTGCAGAATACCACCCATGTTCCGCACCTTCCGCAACTTCAAGTCCTCGGCGAGCGTGTTACCGTCGCTATCCTTGACATGAAGGCCTTCTGGATATGCCTGCACCAGCAGGCGCCAGAGCTCGGGCTCCAGCTTGGAACGGTCAGCCGCGGCCAGGTGCAGAGGCAGGTGGCCGTCGCCGTCTCTTTCACTCGCCCCTGCCGGATGGACGCCCAGCAGCGCCCGCACCGTCTCCAGGGGGGCGCGATGCTCTACAGCTGCGTGCAGGGGCAGGCGCCCTAGGACATCGTCCTTCACCGTAGCCGCGGCGGGGTGCGCCTCCAGCAGCTCCAGCACTGCCTCGCGGCTGCCCGCAGCGGCGGCGAGGTGGAGAGGCAGGCAGCCGTCTGCGTCCTTGGAAGCCGCAGCTACGGGATATGCGGACAGGAGCTCTCGCACCGCCTGCGCCGGCGCCTGTCCCGATGCTGCGAGATGCAGAGGTAAGCATCCGTCATCGTCTGGGCAGGAGACGCCCTGATGGCAATATGACAGCAAGTCCCGCACCTCGAGCCACTCCGGCCCTTGCCAGCCGCGGCAAACCTCCCAGCCGGCCGCTGTCGCCATGTATCCTTATGCGTGGCCGCCGCCTCGTCCGCCCAGCCACGAGCGGTTCCGCGTGTCCGCGGGCACGGGATCTGAGTTGCTTTCTGAGGTAATGGATACCGGCACGAATTTACATGGCAGCTGGGGAGCTGCTGCTGGCGTGAACTGGAGAAGAGCGTGATGCCGGGAAGGTTGCAGTTCATCTAGGAGCTACCCGGTCCGGGCCGTACTACTGTACGCGCGTCCTCGCTCAACGTTGGCGCCAATTAGGTACCGAACTCTTGCACGCTGGGCGCTGGCGCCTGGGGATTGGCACACATGTATATACTTGATCCTTGTGTTGTTTTTTCAAACCAGGTCAAGGCGAAGAATATCACGAATATTCATAATCAATATCGGATTGATGCGCACATATTGACAACACACGTGTACCCGTACACGTGGAATGTGGATCCAACACTAATGTACGAGTATGTTACCAACGGGCAAGTTTGAGTTACAGGGACTACGTTCCGACAAGACCCGCCCTGGGGATGTCATCTGGCTCGGCTACACCGGTCCGGGCCGGCACCTGCTGGTCGATGGCTCCGTGGTAGGGGTGTTTACTAATACCGCCGCCCGCGATAGCTCCCGCTCCCCTGGCCACGCGGCTTCCTGCAAGGAGGAGGAAAAACTGTCAGCGGATGCCTCCTCCCCCACTCCTGTCTGCCCGCGCCATCGTCTCGTCCCTGCCGTGATAGAGGAGGGTGGGCGCATCGGCGCCCAGTTTTACGCTTTACTGCGCGAGCTGGCTGAACGTGGTGTACGTTTTGGACACCTTCACCCCCCCCCCGTCCTGGCCTGCTGTACCCCCCGCTGCACTAGTTGCGCACTGGGTCCGACTGTGGACCCAGCGCCTTAGTACCTGGCTCCATAATAATACCCTCTCCCAGCGGCTGCTACAGACCCTTTACCCCTCTGACCTGTACTAGCCGGTACGGTCTCATTCCGGCTTTGCCCCCCAGGCCCCGGCCCTCCTGTAACTATCCCGTCACTATCCCGTCACCAACGGGCAACGTACGAATAATAGTACGAATAATAGTACGGCTTACCTGCCGGAAGACGCCCTCCTGGATCATCTGCCACGGTGCCCCGCACCGCCCTCCAGGACCCATGCCCTACACAACAAGGTACGTGACGAGCTAGCGAAGATCATCAAGCAGGAGCTGAAGTATGCAGGCATGGAGGTGCGCAGGGAGACCCCCGGGATCGTCCCCAACAGCCTTGCCCGGCCCGGAGACATCTACGTGCCGGATTACGACGGGCCGGGGACCCACCTGTGCATTGACGTCATCGTCAGCTCCCCCTTCACGGACAATAACCTCCCGCCCGCGATTGTGCTCCCTGGGGGCCTAACGAGAGCAGCAGAGGACCAGAAGTTTGACGAAGATCAGAGGCGCCGAGCAACCAGTGCAGCCAGGGGTAGGGGCAGGGGCAGGCAGCCGGAATATACGTTCGTACCCTTCGCAGTAGACACCGGTGGTAGGTTAGGGTCCCAAGCCTGCGCCCTCCTTACCATGTGGGCGAAGGCGGTCGCGGAGAAGGCAGGTTCTAACCGCACGGACCCACCGGAGGACGGACTGAACTTCGCCCGCACCCGGTGGATACAGCACCTATCACGGGTGGTGCACGCACAACAGGCGTCGTACCTCCTACAGTCCTCTACGGTATAAAGTGACGTATCATCTGTCACTCACGGATAATCCTTGCCCTGCCCGCGGGCAGGATGACCTAGACCTCTGATCCTGGCCCTGCCCTACTCGTACCAACCTTGCCCCCCCTAGGGAAGCCCAACCGGCCGGCCACGGGCGGCCACCCCCCTGCTTGTCTTACCCTAACCGGCGGACCCGCTCGGTCCCCCCAGGACTTCTCCTGGCCCTGGCCAGCACCCGCCCCGCATGTAATCACTTCAATAATAGTACATAGTGTATGCAGATTGCATGCAGTCTGCATACCGTTTCACAGCTCCTGATCATTACCGTCCCGGTACGAGCACCTTACGCGTAGTCGTTTCCAGTCACTAGGATGATTAGCTTTAGAGAGGGTTGCCCCTCCTTAGGCTACAGTTCCTGTGGCTGTTAAGTCAGGTGCTTGAGCAAATTGTAGGCTGTGGGAGTTTTGTAAGAGAGTTTTGTTGATCGAAAGTGTTTGTGTGTTAAAGAGACTGAGCTGATCATGCCCAAGTGGCATTGCCTGACATGAAAAGTTAGTTTCTAGGGCTATCGACCATTGCTATATAGTTTCTAGAACGACTATCTCTGGCATGGCGCGGAGCGCCAGCCAGGGCTATTAGAGGCCTCTGTAACTATTAAACTATTAATTCTATCCTTCTTGAGCATGTCTTGGAAGCTGCATGCCTTGTATGTTGTCTGGGCAGCTTCTCGGGGCTTGGGGCTCTATAATTGGCAGCTTCCTTTGATGGGGTCAAACTCCCCTTTCAGTCAAAGGATTATGCCACCAACTAGGGGGTACAAAATGAACCTACTGGATGCTGACATCTACGGGCATCAGAACCGTACAGTTCCTAAATAGGCAAGATTTGGATAATATGCCTACTGCCCCCTGAATTCATTCTGATACCCTATATAATAATATGTGCTAATTTTGTCTTAGGGAATAACAGGGTGATAGATACCCTAGTCCCAAGACCCTAACTTATGTAAATTATATTATTTTCTATCAGAAACTACCTGTCAAATATGCATTTGAGCATTATATATTGCCAGGCAGATCCTGGACTTACCATATTTCAACACCCCTCCTCAGGAGCTGGCTGGCAATCCCATCAAAGTCGCTCGATGTCTCACGAATGTTAACAGGTCAGTCGGCTTCGTTAATATGTCTGCTGCCTGATGATATGTGGGGCAATAGACCAGGGAGGTTTTACCTTCCTTGAGCATCGTCCTTACGAAGTGGTAGCGGATGTCCACGTGCTTAAGCTTCGGTGATGCCACATCCTTTGACGCTAACGCCATGCAGGCCTGGTTGTCCTCGAAGATCTTAACTGCCTCCTTAGATGCCATGCCGAGCTCCTGCAGCATCTGCAGTATGTAGACGCAGTCTTGTGTCGCTGCGCATAGGGCCATGTATTCTGCTTCTGCTGATGACAATGCCTGTGACTTCTGCAGAATTGAGCGGTATACGATGGAACCGTTGTTCAAAAGGATGGCGTATCCGCTGCGGGAGAGGCGGTTCTCAGCAGGTCCGCCCCAGTTGCTGTCAACATAGCAGCGCAGGCCGTCCTCTGAACTGAACTGAATCCCGCTCTCCTTGTTGTGGATCAAGTACTGAAGACATCTCACTGCCCGCTGCAGGTCTGACTTAGCGGGGGCTTGCATTCTCCTGCAAAGCCTGCTGACCGTCTCGGAGATGTCCGGGCGAGTTGCAACACTGGCGTACAGGAGGGAGCCCACAAGGCTCCGGTACGTGCTGGTGTCGTCCTTGTCGCAGATAGGTGAGTCCTCTACTGGTTTGTCGTCCCCTCCTGAATATGGCAGATTCCTGCCGGCACAGTCGGTCTGCCCGAAGCGCTCTGCCATGTCTGAGATATACTTCCGCTGGTGAAGCAGGATTGTCTTCTTGTTCAGGTCCCGCTCCACAGCAATCCCGAGGATCCAGCTGACGGCTCCCAGGTCCTTCACCTTGAAGTCGGCCTTCAGGTCGTTCTTCGTGAAGTCGATCAGGACTTGGTTGCGCGCCAGGATCAGGAGGTCGTCAACGTAGACAGAGATGATCACAGCGACTCCATCAGAGTCGTGCTTCACGAAGGCCGCTGTGTCCGTCGACAGCTGCTGGAAGCCATGGCGGCGAAGGGTCTTCGCGAGCAGCTCGTACCAAAGGTGGGGTGCCTGCTTGAGTCCGTAGAGTGACTTCCTGAGCTTGCAGACATAATCAGGGTATGCAGGGTCTACATACCCTTCAATCTGCTCCATGTAGATGTCCTCGTCTAGTTCTGACCATAGGAATGCTGTGTCGATGTCCGCCTGCTCCAGAGGCCATCCCAGGCTGCAGGCGAGGGAGCAGATAAGCCGGATGGTAGTGAACTTGGCTGTTGGCGCGAAGACTTCCTGGTAGTCCACCCCTTCTATCTGTGAGCATCCTCTAGCCACCACCCTGGCCTTGTAGCGCGCAATGGTACCGTCCGCCTTTTGTTTGGTCTTGTAGACCCACTTGCAGGTGATGACGTTGGCGTTGGCAGGGCGGGGAATAATGTCGAAGGTCCTCATGTCGGTAAGGGCCTTCATCTCCGCCTCCTCTGCCTTCTTCCATTCTGCTGCATGAGGGGACTTCATGGCTGCCTTACGGGTAACGGGGTCCATGGGAGTAGCTGTGCTGACGCTCAGGTGTGCTCCTAGCTGACTCAGAAAGGGATGCTGCCCTGTCGTCGCTAGGTAGGCATCTCCCTGAAGACTCCTGTTGATTCGCTCCTGGATGGACAGTGGATCCCGCTGCCGTGTTGACTGCTGGCTTATCTCAGGTGTGTCCCCTTCTGATACCTCCATCGAGACAGTGCTGGGGTCCGATGTGTCTGAATCATGTGGGGATGAGGCTGCTGACGTGGCTGCGGGACTGTTGCGTGGGGTGTAGAACTCGGGTTGATGCATACCTGAGTTGTTGCCGGAACTAGGCTCGGGTCGTTCGCCACGTTGCGGGGCATCCGGAGGTTTGTTTGTAGGGGGGCCACTATTTGCAGGGGTGTTGACCGGGAGAGTGAAAATAGGGTCCTCATCATCGCTGCTACTGTCGGCCAAGGGAAAAGACTGAGGCTGTGGCTTGCTGTCCTCAGGTGGCTGCTTCATCCCCTCCTCAGCAAGCCGCCCGCCAAAGGTCTCGTCGAAGCGGACGTGTTTGGTTGAGATGGTGCGCCGGGTGCTGGAGTTGTACACCAGGTAACCACTGGGCGTATTGATGTCGTACCCCACTAGAATGCCCTCAAAGGCAGTATCCTCCATCTTCTTGCGTTGATGATGCGGGACATGCACATAGGCAGGGCAGCCAAATGTACGGACATGCGACAAATTCGGAACCATGCCAGTAAGTAAGGTGATAGGAACACCATTACAACCGCTGTGGTACAACCGATTGTGCAGGTACACGGCGGTTAGGGCTGCAAAGTCCCAGAAGGTCTGCGGGAGTTCGGCGGTGGAGAGCATCGCCCGCACCATCGGCATGATGATTCCCCAGGTACGCTCCTGCAGACCGTTCTCTGTCGGGGTATAAGGGGCTGAGTAACTGATGGCTGTGTCCGACTGATGGGCTACTTCTCGGAAGTCCCTGCCTTTGAAGACCGCGTCTGAGTCACAGCGTATTTCATGAACAGGGTGATGTTCACGATACGCCCACGCTAGGAACTGCTGCAGATACCGGGGCGCCTCGTCCTTCGTCCGCATCCGGTAGATGACCGCATAGGAGGTGGAGTAGCAGGTGAAGCCCAGGATGTAGTAGTAGCCGTTGATGCTAGCCACCTTGTGTGACCAGATGTCGCAGCCCACCTTTGAGAGAGGCTTCATCTTTCTGTCGGAGGTCCCTCGGCCGGATGCAATCCTGACTGACTTCGTGATGGCGCAGGACTTGCAGAAGGTCTCGGGAGCGTTGGTGAAGATCACGCCAGATGCATCCCTTGGCAGTCGCTGGAGCCGGGCTGGAGAGATGTGTCCGAGACGTCGATGCCACAGGTTGCGAGACTGTGCAAGGTAAGCTGCGGGCCGAGGCTGCTGCGGGGCTGGTGAAACTGTGACGGGGGCGATGGCTGCAAGAACAAGCTCAGTTGGTCCGGGAGTCTGATGGATGTCGGTGTGCATGGTGTAGAGATTCCGATGAGTGTCGAGGTCCAACGGAATCTGAAAGACGCCGAAGTCAATGACTGCCCGGTCCTTCCCCAGGATGTAGGTAGGGGCCACGAGCTTGCTTGCATGTTGGGATGCCCGCTGACTGAAGAGGCGCGTCACTGATGTCGTGGAGTTGATCATCCCAGGCACATGAAGTACATCATGCAGAGTCGCGGTCTTCTTCCCAATGGAGGTAGCAAGGGTCACGTTAATTGACCCAATCCCAGCAGCTGGCAGCTTGATGCCGTCAAGCATGGGCTGTGGCTCCAACGGTCGGTAAGCCCGGAAGTCACTGCGATGGGCTGACACGTGGGAGGTTGCACCGCCGTCCACGATCCAGGTCCCAGCTCCGTTCGCATTGACCTTGTGTTGCTCCCACGCAGGTGCAGGAGACTGACGCGACGAGACGGCCGCAATGTGGGCTGAGTCCTTAGGTCGGGGCCGGTTTCGCATCAATGCCTTGAAGAACCACCGAGCGATGTTGTGGTCCCAGCATCCACCGATGACACGGAATCGGAGAGCATCAGGAGCTCCAGGTGCGGCTGTCGCTCCAGCCCTCATCCCCACCATTTCTTCACGGATCACGATGCTTGGTTCAACATAGACGCCTTGATACAACAGCATGCCCATGCCAGGCTTGCCATTGCGGTCGAAGCTGAATGCCCAGCTGCCAGGGCGGCTGACAATCTTCGCGAGATACTGCTGCTGAGGATCAACTGGCTGCCAATCTGGTGAGTGCCCATTTCTCTCAAGAAAGTCAGAGACCACTGGTCCGGGGTTGTAGCTCCGCAGGTAGTCATGATCTTGTAGGGAGAGTCGCGAGGCACCGTTTGTCCATAGTGCGGTCTTTCGATAGGCCGTGCTGCCGAGAGGCGGTCCGTCAACGAGCAGCGGTTCTCCTAGTGCGTCGAGTACTGCTTGATAGCTGCCGCTGGCTGGTACGTTCTCGAACACGTAGGTGAGCTGTCCTTCTCGCCAATCGTATAGCGCACGAATCAGATTCACGCAGCTAATGAACGTTCGTGAGGCGTGCGAGCACCAGCCGGGTGAGATCCCAGCTTGGGAGAAGGGAGTACACATCGGCGAGGCTACTACCACGTCGGGAGGGGGTAGGGTCGCAGAGCGTTTGAATGCGTCCACGTCTAACTCTAGCACGTTCTGCGAGAGCGAGGTTGCAGATGCGATCGCTGCGGTGCTGATTAGGTGCGGGTGTTCGCGCTGGAGCTCGGTCAGACGATGCAGAGCAATATATCGAATTGCATTGCTACTCTCGCACAGAGTATAATTTCTGACCGTGATCCCTGAGTGTAGAACAGCTGTCAGTCCTGGCAGTGTCCCTCCCGCACATAGCTCCGTTAGGTGCTGAATGATTGCTGGCAGTGGCACTATCCTGCAGGTGAGGAGTGTCTCCATAAGGATCTGCTCCCGAGTGACCTGCTTCTGATCTCGGGAGTACTCCACGGCTGCAAAGGCTTCCTCCTCGAGGTTGTCGACAAAGACCAAAGGTGAGGTGAATCCCACTTCTGATATAGTGACGCCGGCATAAGGACTCCTTGTGTCGCACTCCGGAGGGATGAGCTCCGGAAGATCAGAGGGGGTCGGGAGATCGTGGCGTGTTCGTCGAACCTAGCTCCCTAGCCTTGTATGCTGACTCCTCCCAGATTGGCTGGTAGCCGTAGACTCTCTCGTGAATGAGGCAGTAGTACTGGGTGTCGATCCAGTATGTGCCATTAAACGCCTGTCTGGTAATAGACGAGGTGACTACCCCGGCTGGTGAGGGTGAGAGGTAGTCCTGGTTGTGACGGGATTGCATCCCAATCGTTGTCATGGCCTTGAGCTTCCACTGGGGTCGGGCTGAATGGCGGGGTTTCTTGAGAGAGCCAATGGGACGGGGCTGAGGCTGAGGTGAATGCTGCTGACAAGGATGATGGACTGGGCTGGCAGTTGCAGGGATCTCTGTGTCTGCCACCGGGTCTTCGAGTTGAAGGGGAGCATATCTGTTGAAGAGTTGAAGAGGTGCGTCGACTCGTTCTATGGTGGAAGAGTCTTCTCGCGCGATGTCTCTCCCCTCCTCACCATAGAGCGAGTCGGCGCAGGTGTACTTGAAGAGGAAGTCGGCGTCCAGGCCGTCGTCATCTGCCCATGGGTCTTCCTCAATCTCACAAGGTGAGTACTGCACCCGGATCGTCAGTGGCTCATCATCATCCCATCTGCAATGAGTCTTGCGGTAGATGATGAGGTCAGGGATAGAGCCATCGCTTCTGGGGATGAGGCCGGGTTCATAGACGTTGATGTCTGACCACGGGTCCGGTGTGAACCGAACATCAATATCTTCAGCAGGGAGGTGCTCAAAGTCAGAAGACTCCTCGTAGTTGTCGTCACAGATGTCGTCCAGATCATGGAAGATGAAGGGGGATGAGGTAACTCGGCTGCTGCCAGCATATCCCCAATAGCCATGCACACAGTCAGAGTGCAGGGCCATCATGCCTCCATCGTAGAAGTTGAAGTCATCCTCATAGGCGAGGGCTGCCTGATGTGCAGCCTGCTGCTGATCTTGTGGCGTCGCCTCTGTTCCTGATGGCGCAGAGGCTGATGGAGGGGCTGGGCGAATGGGAGCTCGCCCGGAAAGGTCTGGTGGCGCTGGCGAGTTGTTGAAGGTACGCTGCATGATCTGTGGCTGCCCTGCTCCTGTCGGATGCTGGTACCTCTGGTAGGCTGGCCGTTGGTGTGGGATCGGGCGCTGAGGCTGGCCTTGTTGTCCTCCCCAGGCTCTGCCCTGCTGTCCGAAACGTCCTTGCGGTCCGCGCCCGGGAGCCTGCATCTGACGCTCTGGACAGGCGTATGAGAGGTGACCTTGCTGCCCACAATTGTAGCAGCGCCGTTGATCAAGCGTGGCTGCCATAAGCGCACGATCAACTGCTGCATAGGCTGCCCCTGACAGCTGCTGGTGCTCAGCTGACAGATAACTCCTGAAGTCTGCGACCGAGATCATAGCCGTCTGGGCGGGCTCCAGCTGACGCTGGGGTGGCTGCTGGAATCCGAATGGGTCTTGAACGGAGCCGAGGTAAATTCCCTCTGAGTCTTCAGCTGCTGCACTCTGCTGATCAGCCTCGACTGTGACTGCTGCCTGTCTGATCTGAAGGGCAACCTCCTCAACTGTCATATCCCTGAATCTGTGCAGGGCATCGGCTACAAAGGGGCGGTACTCTCGACGTAGGCCATTCAGCAGGATGGTCTTGATCGACAGGTCAGTCACGGTGTCCCCTGCCTCCTTGAGCTCGGCCCTGGCATTGAGCACTCGGGTGACGTAAACCCCTCCTAGCTCTGCTGGGCCTTGTTTCTTCTGCAACTTCTGCTGCAGCTGAACTAGCCGCACTGATCCTTGGTTGTAGAAGAAGCTTTTCAGGGCCTGCCATGCCTCGTGACCCCTCCGAGAGTGAGTGCCTGGTGGCACTCGTGTGGTCGAGATTGTCTTAATCTCTTGAAATGCCAGCGGGTATTCGACAGTCTGAATCAGGAAATTCAGAATCTGTTCTTGACGCAGTGAACTGGCTTCGCTTGGGTGCGATGTCCCTTCCAGCTCGGCACGGAACAGTGGGTGCTGGCAGATGTAGGACTCAGCCTTCTCCATGAAAAGATCCACCTGATCCGGACTCTTCAGGTGAATAATGTGGTTGGGCTTAAGCACAATTGAGACATTCTGCGTTGCTGCTGCAGCTGCAGCATTGCCGCCTCCAGCTCCCGCATTGGCTCCGAAAGCTCCAGGATTGCCGCCGGCGTCACCGCCTTCACCACCATCACCTTGTGCGCCACTGCCTTGTGCGCCAAACATGATCGCACAGGTGAGCGTTCAAAAGGTGTGTATGTTCGAGGGCGTGTGTCTATACTGTATCGGGCGTGTTTCTAGACGGCGTGTTCCTAGACTGCTGTTTAGACTGCTGCTTAGACTCGCTGTCAATTTAGACTGCTTGTTAGGCTGCTGGTTTACCAAACGTGGTGGGAGTAAGAGTGACGAGGGCCCATAACCGTCGTTTCCAGTCACTAGGATGATTAGCTTTAGAGAGGGTTGCCCCTCCTTAGGCTACAGTTCCTGTGGCTGTTAAGTCAGGTGCTTGAGCAAATTGTAGGCTGTGGGAGTTTTGTAAGAGAGTTTTGTTGATCGAAAGTGTTTGTGTGTTAAAGAGACTGAGCTGATCATGCCCAAGTGGCATTGCCTGACATGAAAAGTTAGTTTCTAGGGCTATCGACCATTGCTATATAGTTTCTAGAATGACTATCTCTGGCATGGCGCGGAGCGCCAGCCAGGGCTATTAGAGGCCTCTGTAACTATTAAACTATTAATTCTATCCTTCTTGAGCATGTCTTGGAAGCTGCATGCCTTGTATGTTGTCTGGGCAGCTTCTCGGGGCTTGGGGCTCTATAATTGGCAGCTTCCTTTGATGGGGTCAAACTCCCCTTTCAGTCAAAGGATTATGCCACCAACTAGGGGGTACAAAATGAACCTACTGGATGCTGACATCTACGGGCATCAGAACCGTACAGTTCCTAAATAGGCAAGATTTGGATAATATGCCTACTGCCCCCTGAATTCATTCTGATACCCTATATAATAATATGTGCTAATTTTGTCTTAGGGAATAACAGGGTGATAGATACCCTAGTCCCAAGACCCTAACTTATGTAAATTATATTATTTTCTATCAGAAACTACCTGTCAAATATGCATTTGAGCATTATATATTGCCAGGCAGATCCTGGACTTACCATATTTCAACACGCGTAGATTTGTGTTATGTCGATCTTCCCTCTCCATGCCGCCGTGTGCTGAAACTCTTCCCTCTCTATGTCGCCGTGTGCTGAAACTTTCTTCACAAGTGATTGAAAAATATGCTATAATATAAGGGGTGGGTTAGGCGCTAGCTTCGGATTACTGGGGGGCTTCTTAGACCTTACGCAGAGGACTGCATGGGCGAAAGCCTTGATGCCCGCTGCAGTGCTGTTCTGGTGGGTGCCAGATGCTTTGCTGCTGCTGCTACTACTACTACTACTACTAGTAAAATACCTGGCTGCTGCTGCTACTACTATGCTATTATAATGTAACGGCCGATCATGAGATCAGGCATACATGACTGCGATTGTGGCCGATCTCATGAACCCATCGAGTAACACAGACATGTCCCAGACAGACAGACAGACACACACACACACACACACACACACACACAGCCACACAGAATGCAATCTCTAGATGGAGAAGATATATGGTGGGAGGGGTGAGGGGCTTAAGGGCAGGGAGAGGGTGGGGGCGGGGAGGGGGAGGTCGGTCCGGAGGGAGCGAGAGGACGGCAACAGATGGTGTGGGGGCTGGGCAAGGCAAAGGCAAAGAGAATGTCAATGTCGAAGTTCCCGTCCGCATGCAGCTTTTCGCGTCCTTGTACAGGTTTCGCACGGCGTTCCTCATCCACACACATCATGTGCACCCTACTACAGGACAGGAGGTATGCGGGTACGGATACAGTTGCCAGGCCGGCTGCCAGATGCTGTCTGACCGTTTCCTCATGCCCGGCAGGGGAAGCGTGCTGTGTGTTGTTCTTGCTGCTGCTGCTGCTGCTGCTGCTGTGTGTGTGTGTTTGTGTGTTTTTGACACTGTGCCGGGGCGTTGAGGCTGCAGATGATCCAGGTGCATGCGCAGTATGGCTGGTGGGTGCTCAGGGTATGGCTGGCTGCTATGCATGCTGACAGGAGAGAGAGCTGCACACAATGCGTGCAACACATCATCCAAGAATGATCTCCAGTGGAGAGGGGAAACTCCAGCGCGCGCGCGCACACACACACGCACACACACACACAGGGCAAAGGCAGAATCCAAACCATCAAGGGTACACACACACGAGCGGTTTGCATGGAGCTCCGAAAGAGCACTGGTATTGACAGCGAGAAGTTATTGGACACATCGCTCTCAGCTCGCGGTGAGGAACACAGCAAACGCCACTACACAGCTGTTCCCTGCAGGCAAATTGGTGGCTGGGCCTGGTGGCGAGAGCTTCAGGCTCTCATGTGAGCTCCCGGATCGAGGCATCTCATGCTTTACTTACGCTGTTGGATGACGTAGGTTGTGGCCCCCCGCATGGCCTCCAGGTCTGCCTGGGAATCCTCTCTTTCAGGAATCAGGTGCGGTTCTTTCTCTAGAATCTTGGTCTCAGGGGCAAACAGGGACGAAGAGTGCTCCAGTTGCTGCTGGACTGTGCGGCCCTCCAGCTTGCCCAACAGGAGCAAGCCCTGCACCGTGTGCAGCGGAGCACGTGAGAGCTAGGGGACACAAGGCACGAGAAGAGTTGCCCCGACTTGGCGCCGTGCATGTACACACCTTGTGCATCCCCTTTGAACTTGCCCTTGCCCCTCCTTGTGCCTTTCCCTCCCCCCCTGACCCCGCTAACCCCCCCCCCCCCCCCCCCCCCCTCCCCTCTTCCCGGTCCCACCCAGGGCGCTCCGCTCAGCACGCAGCTCTACACAGCCCGTCCCTGCTGCCACCGTTGATACCCAGCACAGGCCTCCTCTCCGCCCCCCCCCCCCCCCCCCCCCCCCAAGCTGCAGCCGATTGCCCACCGCTGTTTGCTCGCCAGTAATTGCACAGTGCGTGAATGTAGCAGACAAGGGCTCGTGACCGAGCAGTGAATTCGCGACGAGTATTCAAACAGCCATCCTTGCATGGCTCGTCTATCTGCAACGAAGTCGGCTCCCCCAGCACCGAAAGCAATTCCCAGGCAGCCTCACCTGCATCTGGACACTCTCCCGGCTTTCTTTTCTGTAGCTTGGCTTCGTGTGATCGTCGCCCGTAACCGTCCACCTCTGCATAGGGACAGACCGCTGCGCACCATCTGCAGGAGGCACAGCATTACGTCATGGCGAGACCATAGGCTGTGCTCCATGTTATACCGCAGTACGTAGCGCCATGCAACGCCGCTCATCCCATGTTATTTTACCCGCCTCTCCATCTCCCAGCTGTACCCCGATCCTGAACCTGGCGCTTGCTGACAGGCATAGGCATTTGCAAGCCCGGCAGGGCCGGGGCAACAAGTCAACATGCTCTCGCTGTCGGCCCAGAGTCTAGACCTGCATCGCCATCCGTCAACATGCTGAGGGCAAGGCAGGCGCTCTCACGTACCGTTGGCCCAGGCCTGCCTGTCAAGACCCGCATCGCCATCAGTGACTCTCCTCCGCTGACTCGCGGCGGCGAGCTTGTCACGCGTCGCCTGGGACTCTGCAAACACTTGCTGCATGGGCTTCACGCCCGCCATGCCACTGTTGTCTTCACACGATTCCCTGATGGCAGTGAACGTGGCCTCATGGATCGACCTCCGGCGGCGCTCGATCGTCCACTCGTTCCCCTCAACCGAACTCTTGCCAGCGTTGTTCACCCACTCGTTCCCATCTATTGAACTCCGACCTCGCCGCGACCTCGGGGCACCTGAGCTTGAAGCCGGCGACGTCGCGGGGTGCAGACGCCCGGAAGTGCTCGCCTGCTGAGGAATCTGGGCTTGTCCACTGCCCCCCGAGCCTGCCAGCAGCCCGCCCGCGGCATCTGCCATTCCACGGGACTGCATTGAATGTTGCAACCCGTTGGCCGTGGCCCCCAGCATCTGCATGGACATGGCTGGGGACGACTGCTGGGGCAGCCCTTGCCCGGGAGTGTGTTGCATCTGCACGGCCGTCGATGCTGGCTGAGACTGCAGTTGTTGTTGCTGCTGCTGAATCATCGCTGACATTTGGTGCAGGAGCAACTGCATCTGCTGTGCAGTCTGCTGCGGCTGGACGTGCCCCTGCTGGTGAGGGGCTTGGAGCTGCTGCTGCAGTGGCGGTGGCGATGGCGGCTCCTCCTGAGTATTCCGTTGCCGGGAGTGGTGGTGCTGAAGGTTCCAGAGTTGCTGCTGGTGCTGTGGGTGCTGCTGCTGCTGCCACAGCTGTCCGGAGCTGGGAAGCTGTTGCACAGCTGCCTGTTGGCCACTGAAAACTATTGCTCAAATGGTATTGCATCTGCTGTTGCTGAAAACCTGAAGAGAGCATGCCCCGGGGAGGGCGGCGCCGCGACCCCAGCTACATGGGCCGGCTCTTGATATTGACCAGCGTGAGCAAGTTGCTGGGAGGCATGGTTGCCCGCTGCATTCTGGCCTGTCCATGCGCTGTTTGGCGCGATGCCGTTGGAGATCTGAACACCAGGCGCGCCTGTCTGCGGTAACCAAAGGGTTGATAGCACCTCAGTCATGCTCCGCGTGCTTGTAATGTCATCACTGCTGAAAGATCGCAAGCAGGAGCTCAAGGGATAGTTGCTGAATTTGGCACAGGTAGGTTTGGCAGGAGCCTGTACCTGAGGCAATGGCCAGCCACCAGAGTGCTGTTGTTGCGACGAGGGTTGCCCCGGCCACTGATCACCAGAGGGTATCGTGGCTGCCATCGGCATCTTGAACTGAGGCTGCTGACCCTGGAAGTGGTTGTTGTTGGTGAAGGAGTTGCCGCTGAAGGAAGCATTGCTGGTCTGCACCGCCTGCCCCTGGAGACCATCACGGGGTTAGTTACAGCTACACTGTACCCATGGAGCAGCAGTCACAGGCAGGCAAACTATAGTAGGGAGGGATGGAAGACCGTATCCTGGGACAGCAGAGTGCATGCCCCGATCTGCAGAATGGTCTCGAGAACTACGGGCCGGTGGTGGTTGTAGGGGGCCGGGGGATTTGCACAGGGGAAATCCCCCATGCCTGGCTTGTCTGCATGTGGCTGGCTATGTATGGGGTACTGGAGGGGAAGAAAACGTGTCTACGTCTCGTACCGGAACCTGGACATGTGAAGCGAGCTGCCGCGGTTGCGAGTGGTCTTGCGGGGTGGACATATCCCCGACCTGATACCAGCCGCTTACCACTGGCGCCTTGAGGACGCCGCCAGGTCGGCGGCGACGCCTCGCGGAACAGCCGGATGATGCTGCCTCGGTGTACCTACCCCGGCTAAGATGAATCAAGGCAGATAGTGTAAATGGGACTGCCAATGGTTGTACGTGCTGATACTGGGTTACCGAAGTGTCAGCAGGAACGACACACGGAACTCGCACGTGCGCCGCCCGTCGCGTGCATGGCACGGACGTCAGCGGTCTACGAATTGGAGGAAGCTGAGTGTCAGCTATTTGTGGTCTCTGGGAGGATGAGCTGCGGGTTGGTCCCAGCCTGTGTGCCGAAAGAGTGACGAACTGTAGAAGCCCGCATTGCCGTCTCTACCTGGTACGAGCGTCGAGCAGCGCGCAGGTCAGAGGAGTACTTTACCAATGACCATACGTACAAAAAACGTAACAGAGTTAAAAGCACATGTGTGTGCGCAGCTGTCGATCGCGCGCGTGTGATCAGCTCCGCGGTTGCCTGGCATATGGCCGCTCTAGTCCGCTCGACCTTCTCTGTATAACCATGCATATGAGTACACACCGGTACCTATCGGGTATCCCTACCTTACTACTCTGGGTAGGGTACCCTACCTACCTACCTGGCGGCTGGCCTAGCGGCTGGGAGTTACGACGCTACCGCGTACGGCGCACACTGGTACGTACTGTACCTCGAACCTCATTAATGGGGCGCTCGCAGAATGGTACTCGTAGGATAGGGTACCTACCTACTCATAGATGGGCCGAGGCCCAAGCGGGTATCCCGCATCCTCCTCATGACCGAGGGTAGGGATGCCTACTGTGTACAGCCTCTGCTACAACGGCCTCGGCCCGGCGCCGTACGCGCTGCCAGGCCGGGGTACAGTGCATGCACGATTAAAAAAGTTAAAACGTACATATCTATATTGAAATCTTGTACACGTGAATAATCCAAGATCGTACGATACACATCCGAACTACTACAT
>NW_027451914.1:0-1000 GCF_964194025.1 Convolutriloba macropyga
TGGTGACATTTGTGATTGATTTTGTGACCTTTGGGGGTCAGGTGGGACAACTTTGGTGACCTTTGAAATTGATTTTTTTGTGACCCTTGGATTACCTTTGTGATCGATTTCGTGACGTTTGGGGGGTCAGGTGGTCAACTTTTGTGACCTTTGTGATTGATTTAGTGATCTTTGGCGGGTCAGAAGGGCAACTTTGGCGACCTTTGTGATTGATTTTGCGACCTTTGGGGGTCAGGTGGGACAACTTTGGTGACCTTTGAAATTGATTTTTTTGTGACCCTTGGATTACCTTTGTGATCGATTTCGTGACCTTTGGGGGGTCAGGTGGTCAACTTTTGTGACCTTTGTGATTGATTTAGTGATCTTTGGCGGGTCAGAAGGGCAACTTTGGTGACCTTTGTGATTGATTTTGTCACCTTTGGGGGGTCAGGGGGTCAAATTTGGTGACCTTTGTGATTGATTTTGTGACCTTTGGGGGTCAGGGGGTCAAGTTTGGTGACCTTTGTGATTGATTTAATGAACTTTTGGGGGTCAGGGTAGTCAACTTTGGTGACCTTTATGATTGATTTTGTGACCTTTGGGGGGTCAGTGGGGTCAACTTTGGTGACCTTTGTGATTGTTTTAATGACCTTTGGGGGTCAGGGGTGAACTTTGGTGACCTTTGAGATTGATTTTGTGACCTTTGGGGTCAGGGACGTCGCTTTTGGTGACCTTTGCGATTGATTTTTGACCTTATGGGGGTCAGGGGGTCAAATTTGATGACATTTGTGATTGATTTTGTGACCTTTGGGTGGTCAGGGGGTCAAGTTTGTTGACCTTTGTGATTGATTTAGTGATCTTTGGGGGTCAGGGGTTCAACTTTGGTGACCTTTATGATTGATTTTGTGACCTTTGGGGGGTCAGGGGGGTCAATTTTGGTGACCTTTTTGATTGATTTAGTGACCTTTGGGGGGTCAGGGGTTTAACTTTGGTGAACTTTGAGATTGTTTTAATGACATTT
>NW_027451915.1:0-23142 GCF_964194025.1 Convolutriloba macropyga
AAGCAGCTAAATCAACAATTTCTGATTCATTTTTCAATTTATCAGGAACTTCATATAAGATAAGTCCATTTTCTTTAACAGCTGCACATATAATAACTTTATCCATTTTAATTTCATCACTTGCGAATTTATATGCTAAACCTTTTTTTCATAACAGCATTAAGAACTATAAATCTATTATTTTTTTAAATTATCGCTAACAAAACTTAATAATAGTGGAGCTTTCATAACAGCTTCTAAAACAATTTCTTTATCATTTCTAATTATTTCACATGCATATATTAATGCTTTAAGTTTATTTTCAATAGCTTCTACAACTATTTCTCTATCATTTTTAATTTCATCAGATGCATATTCTAAAGCAAGTCCATTAAATTTAACAGCTTCAAAAAAGAATTCCCTGTTATTTTTAAGTTCATCGTTTGCATATTTTAAAACATCGCAGTTATCTTTTACAAATTGTGGATAAAATTCTCTACTCCTTTATTAGAATACAAATTTTTAAAATAACTTTTTTGAGTTTCAAAAAATTTAACATTTCTTTCGCCTCTAATTCTTACTTTCGGTTTCGATTTTTTTTTAATCTCGTCTTTTCATAGTCTTTTCATATGTTTCTTTAATCTTTTTATTATCACTCATTTATTACCAAGGTAAACTTTCATCTGCATTTTTATATTCTCGTTTTTCATCAAATGCACTTAATGTTTTTTTCTCAATTTTTTGAAGATACATATCATGATTAATAGATCTTAAATAAATAGTTATTTTAATAGATTAATAGATCTTAGTAAATAGTTATCACAACTCTTTTGGTATTCTTTTCCAAATAAACAATTATAATACTCTTCAAATTTAGTATTTTTTGTTTTTTGCTTGTGAGTAATCCCTTTTAATTTATTTGTTGTAATATTATTACATTTGAATGCATATGCTTTACTTCTCAAAGCTATAAATTTATCAATCCAAATACTTTCAGGAGTTTCAATTTTAAATTTACCAAGTACTTTTTTTATTTTTATTACTGAAGAGCAAATTCTTAGGATCTAAATTTCTAAAATCAAATAAATCTTCAAGATTTTTCAAATCTCTAATAAAATCATCAGTCTTAATACTTGAAACCATACTATTACAATTGTTATAGTGATTTTGAACATTTTCTGAACCAAAATATGGTTGTAGTTTTACATAATAAATTTCAAGCATTATTAATTTACCCAAATCTAATAATGAAAATCCTAAATAAATTGGTTTCTCCATCAGAACTTCAATTTGTTTGAATGTGAAGGAACTATAGACTTCAAATCCTTCAATAGCATAAGATTTATGAATACCATTATGTGATAAATTAGATTGCCACTTTACAATTTTTTTCATTATCATTATTCTTTAAAAATTCAACTGGGGTTCTATTTATAACATTTTCCATAATTTTTCCATAAAATGCATTATTCAATAATTTATAGAAATCCTTTTCAAAATCATTATTAGTTTTATTTCGCTTTTGTGTATTATAATCTACATTTTTTTCTAACCATTTTTTCTGCTGAAGCGATATAACTTCATGAACTTTAGTGATTTTCATTCCATGCTTTACATAAAAATTGAGTAAACTAGCATGTACAAGATATTTTTGTTTATCAGTCCAATCACAAACTAGTTTCTTACATTTAGTATAACGTTCAGGTTTAGCATCAAGCATATATTCTGTAAAATTATCTAATGGTGAGAATTTATTTTCAGGACAGAATGGAAAGTTCTTTGTTTTATCTTTTATGTCATCAGGATATTTAAGATCAACTTCTCTAAAATGTCCAAATTTAGAATCATCTGTAGTTGAAAATATAGTTTCAATAACAATGTTGGAAAAAATATATTATTAGAAAAATATCAAATTTTAAATCTGCATAAGGTAACGATTGAGACATTGCATATTCATGTAAAATATTAGCATCAATATATATAATTTTTTTGTTTTCATCAGATTTTACATATCTATCACCCATGACGCTGTTAGTACCTCCCCTAATAATGTTTTCAAGTAATAATATCATATCTTTATCTTGTAAAGTATATAATTTCACATCAGTTTTAAACCACATTGCCATGTATATCCTGGTAAACTTACACTATACAATGGAGTTATACCAAATTATTTTACAGATACCCTAATAAACTTTTCAATCAGCTAATAAAATCACATCAGTTTTCAAATATATTTCAGTTAATTCTCTCTCATTTTTGATTTTGAAAAGATTAATTATTTTTTTTTGTTCTTTCAATTTCTTCTTCATTTGGATAACCATTTGTAAGTCTACTATAATAGTCTTTTTATCTATTTTATCAAATGGAACTTCATATTCTTCAAATGATTTGAAATTTTCGTATGTATATGATAATTTTTTTATCCAACAATTTTGTCTCATTTACAGAAAATTCTTTTTTTAGTAAAAATAAATCATTTTGTTGTAGTGATTTCACTAATGAATCTAGGGAAGATTGTGAAAATCTATAACTATCAATAAATCTTATACAACCAAAGTTAACTGAAATATATTCTTCATTTGTTTTGGGAACTACTTTGATTTTCTGTGATTTTGATTTACTCCATAAAGTTTTAAGAAACAGATGGCAATCATAGTTACTAAATTTATAAAACATAACTGGTGTGAAATTGCTTTGCTATTTCTTAACATTAATATTACAACTTTTATGAGCTGTACCTCTATATTCACCCGTAAAATGGCAATGATCTCTAACTTTTTTTTCTGAGTCAGAATCTAACTCACAAAACCAACATTTATCACTGTTTTCAAAATTATTTTCATAATCTTCACCTACATCCAGTGCAATATTGGTATCTTTAAAATAGAATTTCATTTGTTTTCTAGTATGACAATTTCATCTACAAACCAATCTGCATTATTAAAACCAAAATTAGATTTACACTCACTAGCTAAAACTTCAGGCAAGTCGCTTATGATGTAATATCCATTACAAACTGGATTCTGTTTATAAATATTAGTTGTTTGTGGACCCATATTTGATTCTTCACCGTCTGTATGTGCATTGTTACATTCAAAATCTGCATATATTCTTAAATATAGTGGTACTTTTTGATAATGTTTTTTTCATTTCAATTGCTTATCTTTGGGGAGTCTAATTGTAGTGAAATCTCGTTGTTCACATCGTTCTTCGTGTTTTTTCAATACATGTTCATAATCAAAGCAACTCAAACATCTTCTACAGATAAAATTACATTTTGGGTTACCTATAAATACATGTAATTTCTTAATTAGAACATAGTGATTTTTATAGATTAGTAAGTCAATTCCATTCTCGGATCAACTTGGTGCAACAGGTTCTAATTTATATTTCCAAGTTTCACCTTCCGTAGTGTAACTGTTAAAATTTTAATTCGAAAATATTTATTGCTAATTTGTTAGCTGTTTCAAATTTCTTAACATTTGAAACCTTAAATCCATCTGTAAAATCGAATCTATCAATAATCAATTCGTTAAAATATACTGAAAAATTCTGCATAACTAGAAGTTCTTTCAGGATGACCGTTACTGCAAGGATGTAAATGAGCTATATTACTCCATAGAAAACTCTATTTATCTTTTTTTGCATATTTAATAATGCTTGACTTTCCAATTTTTTTGACATATGAAGAACCATTCATTTCATTAGTTTTATAAAAATAGATCGTCATTGAAGCTAATTTATCCAATACACATCCAGATTCTTTCATTTGTTTATTTTCAATCTGTGATTTAACTTGAGAAATAACTGTTAAATTATCCAAATCATTTAAAGTTAGTAAATGATTTAATTGAAATTTTTTATATACATTTCAGAATTATTTTCAATATAACCAAATTTATTCATTTTCTCAAACAGATCTGAAAATACAACCTGAAATTTAATTTTATATTGTCCTATCAATCTTGCATATATCATACTCATTTCTCTAAAAATGTTGTTGATATCTGTATTTTCATTTCTTTGATCATATTTACTTTTTATTGTAATTTTCCTATTGAGTTGGTTTATGTTATGGGAGTCTAATTCGATGTTGTAGCCTAAATTTACTCTTTGGGAGAAATAGTACGGACAAACCATTTTTTGTGCTATTTGAGAATCAATTTCACTGGGTTTTTGTATAGTTGTAGTTTATTCATTGATAGTTCTTTCAAAGATTCTATTTTTTTAGGCTTAACTATAGTTTTAAGTTTCAATTCAGATTCGTTAAAGAAATTAGCATGAAATAATCTTTGATTATCTTCATGCATTTTCGTTCGTAGATGTTTTGCATAAGAGGATTTATGAACATCAACATTACAGATTTCACAACGTCTTTTGCTTTGCGTTTTCATTTAATAGGAAAAAATTTGTTCGAATAACTCACTTTAAAATAAAATTTTTAATAATTTAGCATCTTTAAAGAGATAATCTTTACAGAGACAAATCCATATTCAGCAATATAGTCAAAATCAAATTGAGTATTGTTCACAAGTTCCACAAAACTCTCATGTTGATTAAATGTGTACGTCAACGATTCATTAGAATAGACGTGAAAATAGTATATTTATTATCTTGAAAATTCATCACTAGATTCATCACTAGACTCAGAACTAACATCAGAACCATCTATAAAGGCTAAATCAGATTCATGAACCGATACATTACTACTTGTTTCACTATCACTGTAAATAGTTTCACTATCGCTAGGTTCGTTAATTTATAACTCAAAAAATAACTCAAAATCTGCTGAACTTATTTTTATAGATTTATCTTTATTCATTATAGTATAAATTAAATTGAAATAATTAATATTATCATAATATCCTACACCTAATAAATATTTTAATAATTTAAAGCTTCATAACCATATCTCCAAACACCTTTAGCCTCTCTAGTCTCTGCAGTCTCTTCACAAGCTATAGACTCAGTATAAATATCACATAAAGGTTCATTGAAATTTAATTTACCATTTTTTTTAAAATTATTGAAACAGTTGCAATTAGATTTATTTTTGAGCCTCTATATATTTTTAGTACATCCATACAAATTACAGAAATTTTTAGTTCTCCATGTTTAAATCTACTACTGAATTTGGCTTTTCTTTTTCTATTAAATTTACTGAGATATCGCTTTTCTTTTACAACTTTAGAACCACATTTTAAACATATATATTCATATGCATATTCAATTACGCATGTTAAATTAAAACTCCTACACTTAGTTGCATATTTCACAATTATTTCGTCATCAGTTAGTTCACCGGCGTGTTGATTCGCCGAGCTATCGAGTTTCTTTGATTCAATAATTGTAGTGTTCCATCGTCTAGTTCTACCACTGACTGGGTTTTAGAGAGTTTTGTTAAACATAACTTCATAACTGGTTTTCAAAGATTTAGGTTTTTTTGTTTCGAGCATGATCTTAGCATCATGATTTATATATTTTTCAATGTTGATTTCTTTGTAAAATTTTTTGTTTATGTATTTCATTTATTATTGAGTTTTTAATTCAATTTAATTTTATAAATTTAGTTTTGAAATAATTGATCATTTTCTTGCAAGGTTAATTTTGATTTCTTCGATATTGATTGACTATATCTTTCAGGTAGAAAATCAATAAGATAAGTTGGAACAATTTCACCAATTATTCCTGTTATCCTATATAAATTATAACTCCAATTTTTAGTATCACTCTTAGAAAAATTTTGATCAATACCAGCTATTCTAATTAAATCTCCTAATTTAAATTTTGTTTTTTTCCTTTTATCTTGTAAGTTGTATAACACTTTCATTTCATTAATTTGTTTAGAAGCTTGAATTGGTGTCATCTTCGTTGAACTGTGAACTGTGTTGTTATATTTTTTTATTTTAGGGTTAAGAATATCAATCCAGTTGGCATCATCATCTTCAAACACTGGTTTCTTTAAAAGATTTCGTATATTTCTGCTAAATCGTTCAACAAAAACTGCACCTTTCGACGTAAATCTAGAATATCTTTTGTTTTGAGATTTTAGCTAGAATTCGAATATTTTTCCATCATCAGTTTCGATTAATTTTGGGTTTTGTTTTTGATGCAGATAGAATTGTTAAGAAAGAATCTTTAATTGTAGAAGCATATTTATTTTTCAATGGAATTGCCCAACCATTTTTTGAAAAAATGTCAACAAAAACCAAAACATAACAATAATCCCTATTAATTTTCACACCATAGTCCACGAGATCAAGACGATCAGCGGACCAAGTATCGTCTATGTTTTTGATGAAGGTTTTATTAGTTGGGTAACTTCTCTTAGCGGTTTTATCATAAATTTCATCAATAAAAATCATGGTGATATCTTTTTTAATTTAATTTTTGAAAAAAGTTAGCTCTGATTGCTTGGAGAAGATGTAGTCTTTGATCAATTTTATTACCTTTAGAAATGTTTCCAGAAGCATACAATTGTCTGAAACTAATCCAATTGAAACATTTTCTCATTTGATAAAATTCTAAAAGATTCTAAAAGACTCTGAAATTCTAAAATCCGAAAAAAGAACATGATACAGTATGATCGATATGCCAAATTGATCCATAAATCTCTAAAACCATATCTGCGCTTCACTGAAAAATAATCCAATCTTTGAAAAAAGATTTTGAACATCCAAGTAAATCAAAAGTTTTGTTATTCTTTTTAATGTTCTGTAAATTGAATGCATTATTTGTCCTCCTTGTCAAAATGCATAATATTTTGTAATTGGGATCTAAAGCATTTTTCTCTCTTCGATTTTGGTTTTTTTCTCTGTTGTTTTCTATATGTTTTTTCAAACACATTTTACAATTCCTTCTTACACCAAGTTGTGTATCTCTTCGTTTTGGAAAACAGTTGACATCTTTCATGTTTTACACTTTAATTCTACTGGGAAATTTGTCCAATCATTATTCTCAAACATATGTTTAACAACTTCTTTTTGTCTTTTTCGTATAAAATTTTTATCTGAATATCTGTACTTATCTGAATATCTGTAAGTGTATCTTATCTGAATCTAATTTCATTTATACCTTTTTTGTTTTTGCGTTTAATACAATTTTTCCTTCCATATTTATTATGTAACAGGTTTTTCAAATAAATTTTAGTTTTTTAGTTTACTCTTAATCTAACACCACTACCACTATAATTATCAAACAAAGTTACTTTTTTACCACGTGAAATTGATTTCATGATCTGAGCAGTAGCTTGGCCAGCTTTCGGATTTTTCGATTTTGCCGCAGCTGCCATGCCAATAACAGGTGCAGTTGCGTTCACTGCAGGCTTCAAAAATTTGTTCCACGCCGTTTTACTACCTCTGAATACTTTTTTCACATACATTTTTAAGCTACCACCTTCCATTTCAAATTGTCTAGGAGTAAATGTTAAGTGTTTTTGGCACTGCAATTCTGAGTTGGACACATGCCGTGAAGTTTTAGAATTGTTCCATTTCCGTTTAGGTCACTCCAAGCTGATCAAGGTAAGGTACTACAATGCCCTTTTTACATTTTCCACGTTTCTGAAAGTTTTCACCACGACTCATTTATTTGGTTAAACTCATAGATTCATTTTTACCACAAATAGAACATTGTCCACTAATGATTATTATTTTTCTTTTGGTTTTAGGATTGATGTTTTCAATCTGTGATTCATTAATTGTTTGTGAATAGTGGCGACCACCCAAGCAATATGTTGTTTTATTCATTTAAACAGTGAAGTTCCTTCATATTTTGGCAAATTGGCACTTGGTTCTGAAATAGTTTTACTTTTAATATTTATCGGTTTAAAGTTAATATCTATTTCTTTTTTGAATAATGATTTTCTAACAGAAATTTTTATTTCATGCTGGCTAAAAAAAATTCTTTAGCTTATTTAATAGTTCATTAGTGATTTCTCTAAAAGTATCAAAACTAAAAAATTTTATCTAATTTCATTTTTGTTTCTTTCATAAATTTCTTCTGATTATTCAAGTAGTAATTAGATAACTGTTTCAGTTCTGCACCTTCTTTTTCATCGATGAATTTATCAATTAATGATTTTTTCAATAGCTTTTCATAATCAATTCTTACTTTATTAACAAATGTTCTTAATCTTAAATATCTTTCTATTTATATCGAAATACCACAAATTAATAATTGTAACTGCAATATCGATAGTAATTCCATTTGAACCTATTGGAACGCCAACTACAGCACCGACGCCATTTGCAGTTTAGGTGTTACCGGTATCACCTTAACTGCAACTGGCGTCGGTGCTGTAGTTTTTTTTCCAATAGGTTCAACTGGAATTATTAACGATATTGCTGTTACAATTATTAATTTATGTATTTCGAGATTAAAAGAAAGATAATTACGATTAGGAACATTTGTTATTAAAGTAAGAATTGATTATGAAAAACTATTGAAAAAATCATTAATTGATAAATTTTTCGATGAAAAAGAAGTTGCAGAACTGAAACAGTTATCTGATTACTACTTGAATAATCAGAAGAAACATAATGAAAGAAACGCAAATGAAAATAGATAAAATTTATAGTTTCGATTCTATTAGAGAAATCACTAGTGAACAATTAATTAAGCTAAAGAATTTTTTAGTCAGCATGATATAAAAATTTCTGTTAGAAATTCATTATTCAAAAAAGAAATAGATATTGATTTTAAACTGATAAATATTAAAATTAAAACTATTTTAGAACCAAGTGCCATATTGCCAAAATATGAAGAAACTTCACTGTGTAATTGAACAAAACAACATATTGCTGGGGTAGTCGCCATTATTCACAAACAATTAATGAATCAAAGATTGGAAAAATCAATCCTTAAACCAAAAGAAAATTAATAATCATTAGAGGACAATGTTCTATTTGTGGTAAAAACGAGTCTATGATTTTAACCAAATAAATGAGTCGTGGTGAAAATTTTCAGAAACGTGGAAAATGTAAAAAAAAAGGTCATTGTAATACCTCATCGGGATCAGTTTGGAGTGATCTGAACGCAAATGGAGCAATTCTAAAACTTCGCGACATGTGTTCAAATCAGAAATGCAGATACCAAAAACAGATAACATTTACTCCTAGACAATTGGAAATGGAAGGCGGTTGTTTAAAAAGTTTTATGAAAAAAGTATTCGAAGGTAGTAATACGGCGTGGAGCAAATTTTTGAAGCCTGCAGTGAACGCAGCTGCACCTGTTATTGGCATGGCAGTTGCGGCAAAATAGAAAAATCCGAAAGCTTGTCAACCTACTGCTCAGATCTTGGAATCAATTTCAGGTGGTAAAGTATTAACTTTAACTAATAATTATAGTGGTAATGGTGTTAGATTAAGAGTAAACAAATATTTATTTGATAAACCTGTTCTTATTAAATTTAGAAGGAAAAACTTGTATTAAATGCAAAACGAAAAAAAAAGATATAAATGAATTTAGTTTTAGAAAAGATACACAAGATTACAGAAATGCTGGTGAAAATAAATTTGAAAAAGACAAAAAGAAGTTTTTAAACATAAATTTGAGAAATACGAATGGACAATTTGCCCTGTAGAACAAAATGCGAAACATGTGGTGAAACGAATGATGTCAACTGTTTTGCAAAACAAAGAGATACACAACTTGGCGTGAGAAGGAATTGCAAAATGTGTTGGAAAAAATATATAGAAAACAAGAGAGAAAAAGGAAACAAAAAATGAAGAGCAAGAAAAACTTCAGATCCCAATTACAAAAAATTATGCATTTTGAGAAGGACAACAAATAATGCATTCAAATTACAGAACATTAAAAAGAATAATAAAACTTTTGATTTACTTGGATGTTCACAATCTTTTTTCAAAAATTGGATTATTTTTCTGCTAAGTGGAGATATGGTTAGGAGAATTGTGGATCAATTTGGCATATCGATCATACTATACCATGTTCTTTTTTCAATCTTGTAGAATTTCATCAAATGAGAAAATGTTTCAATTGGATAAATTTGAGAGCAATGTATGCATCTGGAAACATTTCTAAAGGTAATAAAAGTGATCAACGACTATATCTTCTCCAAGAGATCAAAGCTAACTATTTTCAAAAATTAAATGAGAAAAATTATCACCAAGATTTTTTTGATGAAATTGCTGATAAACCTGCTAAGAGAAATTACCCAACTAATAAAACCATCATCAAAAGCATAGACGATACTTGGTCCGCTGGTCTTCTTAATCTCGTGGATTATGGTGTGAAAAATAACAGGGGCTATCGTTATGTTTTGGTTTTTGTTGACGATTTTTTTAAAAATATGGTTGGACAATTCCATTGAAAGTTAAAAATGCTTCTACAATTAAATATGCTTTCTCAACAATCCTAGCTGAATCAAAAAGAAAACCAAACTAATCGAAACTGATGATGGAAAAGAATTCGCTAACAAAATATTCGAATCCTACCTAAAATCACAAAACATAAAAAGATATTCTAGATTTACATCGAAAGGTGCAGTTTTTGCTGGACGATTTAACAGAACTATGTGAAATCTTTTAAGGAAACCAGTGTTTGAAAATGATGATGCCAACTGGATTAATATTCTTGACTCTATAATAAAAAAATATAACAACACAGTACACAGTTCAACGGAATGACACCAATTCAAGCTTCTACACAAATTAACGAAAAGAAACTTTTATACAACTTACAAGACAAAAGGAAAAACAAAAACCAAAATTTAAATTCGGAGATTTAGTTAGAACAGCTGATATTGATAAAATTTTTTCTAAGGGTGATACTACAAATTGGAGTTATAATTTATATAGGATAACAGAAATAATTGGTGAAACTGTTCCAACTTATCTTATTGATTTTCTACCTGAAAGATATAGTCAATCAATATTGAAGAAATCAAAATTAACATTGCAAGAAAATGATCAATTTTTTCAAAACTAAATTTATAAAATTAAATTGAATTAAAAACTCAATAATAAATTAAATACATAAACAAAAAATTTTACAAAGAAATCAACATTGAAAAATATATAATTAATGATGCTAAGATCATGCTCGAAACAAAAAAACCTAATTCTTTGAAAACCAGATATGAAGTTAGGTTTAACAAAACTCTCTAAAACCCAGTCAGTGGTAGAACTAGACGATGGAACACTACAATTTTTGAATCAAAAAAACTCGATAGCTCGGCGAATCAACACGCCGGAGAACTAACTGATGACGAAATAATTGTGAAATATGCAACTAAGTGTAGGAGTTTTAATTTAACATGCGTAATCGAATATGCATATGAAAATATATGTTTAAAATGTGGTTCTAAAGTTGTAAAAGAAAAGCGAAATCTCAGTAAAACTAGTAGAAAAAGAAAAGCCAAATTTAAAAGTAGATTTAAATAGGGAGAACTAAATAAATCTGTAATATGTATGGATGTACTACAAATATATAGAGGCTCAAACATAAATCTAATTGCAACTGTTTTTATAATTTTAAAAAAAAATGGTAAATTAAATTTCAATGAAACTTTATATGAAATATATACTGAGTCTATAGCTTGTGCAGAGGCTACAGAGACTATAGAGGCTAAAGGTGTTTGGAGATATGGTTATGAAGCTATTAAATTAATGAAATATTTATTAGGTGTAGGATACTATGATAATATTAGTTATTTCGATTTAATTTATACTATAGTGAATAAAAATAAATCTATAAAAATAACTTCAGCAGATTTTGAGTTATTTTTTAAGTTATAAATGAACGAACCTAGCGATAGTGAAACTATTTACAGTGATAGTAAAAAAAGTAGTGATGAATCTGTTCAAGAATCTGATTTAGATTTTATAGATGATTCTGATGTTAGTTCTGAGTCTAGTGATGAATCTAGTGATGAATTTTCAAGATATTAAAAGTACTAATTTCACGACTATTCTAATAAATCGTTGTTTTACACATCTAATAAATATGACAGTTTTGTTGAACTTGTAAACAATACTCAATTTGATTTTGATCAAATTGATAAATATGGATATGAAGTATATCTCTTTAAAGATGCTGAATTATTAATTATTCTAATTTTTAAAAAAAGTTATTTGAACAAATTGTTTCCTAATAAATGGAGAAGCAAAACAAAAACTCTCTAATGTTGATGTTCATAAATCCTCTTTTGCAAAAAACCTACAAAGTAAAATGCATGAAGATAATCAAAGATTAATTCCTGCAAATTTCCTTAACTAATATGAAGTGAAACCTAAAACTATAGTTTAGCCTAAAAAATAGAATCTTTGAAAGAACTATCAAAGAATAAACTACTAACTATACAAAAACCTAGTGAATTTGATTCTCAAATAGCACAAAAAAAGATTAATCCTTACTATTTTTCCCATAGAGTAAATTTAGGCTACAAAATCGAATTAGATTCCCATAACATAAACCAACTCAATAGGAAAATTACAATAAAAAGTAAATATGATCAAAGAAATGAAAATACAGATATCAACAACATTTTTAGAGAAATGAGTATGATATATACAAGATTGATAGGACAATATAAAATTAAATTTCAGGTTGTATTTTCAGATCTGTTTGAGAAAATGAATGAATTTGGTTATATTGAAAAAAAAACTGAAAAACTTAAAAAATTTAAAATAAATCATGTACTAACTTTAAATGATTTGGGTAATTTAACAATTCATTCTCAAGTTGTATCATAGATTGAAAATAAAGAAATGAAAGAATATGGATGAGTATTCGATAAATTAGTTTCAGAGCCATCTAATTTTTATAAAACTACTGAAATGAATGGTCCTTCATATGTAAAAATACCGTTGAAAACTCAAGCATTATTAAATATACAAAATAAAGATAAATACTATTTTCTATGGAGTATTCTAGCTCATTTACATCCTTGCAGTAACGGTCATCCTGAAAGAACTTCTAAGTATGCAGAAAATTTTAACGAATTGAATTTTGATGGATTCGACATTACAGTTGGATTTAAGGTTTCAAATGTTAAGAAAATTGAAACCGCTAACAAATTATCAATAATTATTTTCGGATTAAAATTTTACCCAGTAAGCACAACGGAAGGTGAAACTTGGAAGTATAATTTAATACCTGTTGCACTATGTTCATCCGAGAATGGAGATGACTTACTAATCTATAAAAATTACTATGTTCTAATTAAGAAATTACATGTAATTATTGGTAAACCAAAATGTAAGTTTATATGTAGAAGATGTTCGAGTTGCTTTGAATATGAACATGTATTGAAAAAACACAAAAAAACGACGTGAACAACCTGATTTCACTTCAATTGGACTCCCCAAAGATAAGCAATTGAATTGTAAAAAACATTATCAAAAAGTACCACTATACTTTAGAATATATGCAGATTTTGAATGTAACAATGCACATATAGACTGTGAAGAATCAAAAATTTGTCCACAGACAACTAATATTCATAAACAGAATCCAGTTTGTAATGATATTATATCATAGGCGACTTGCCTGAAGTTTTAGCAAGTGAGTATAAATCTAATTTTGGTCCTAATAATGTAGATTGGTTTGTAGATGAAATTATTAAATTAGAAAACAAAATGATTTTCTATTTTAAAGATACCAATATTGCATTGAATATGAGTGAATAAGATGAAATTAATTTTGAAAACAGTGATAAATGTTGGTTTTCTGAGTTAGATTTTGACTCAGAAAAAAAATATAGAGATCAATGTAATTTGACGGGTAAATGTAGAGGTGCAGCTCATGAAAGTTGTAATATTAATGTTAAAAAACAGCAAAGCAATTTCATTCCAGATATGTTTCATAATTTTAGTAACAATGATTGCCATCTGTTTTTTATTTCATTATTGAGGAAATCAAAATCACAGAAAACCAAAGTAATTCCCAAAACAAATGAAGAATATTTTTCAATTAACTTTGGTTCTATAAGATTGATTGATAGTTCTAGATTTTTACAATCTTCACTAGGTGGTCGCGTTCACACAATCAAATAACAAGTTTTCCCCAGATTGGCGGGGTAGGGGCCCTGCCAGATTGTATTCCTTTAACTAAGGATCCAGGGTGCAGAAACTTTTACGATCTCGGAAACTTGATGGTAACTTTTGATGAGACTTTGCATGCGGTCCCGATATGGTGAGAAAATGATAAGTCGATCAGGTCACATCTCCCAAATAGGCTTGTGAGAAGAGATATTGCCGGTTGGGGTGTCAAAAACCGACTTTTTGAGAAAAGTCATCCCCGCTCGCATGTTTTTGAATTTTTTTCAACTTTTTTGTTGTGCAGTTCAATCAAGCACAGGTAGGAGTGTTATAGCGCGCAGAGAAGTCGAAAGTCACAGAAGTCAAAATTTTTCGAAAAATCGTGATTTTTGACAATTTTTTCGTGATTTTTGACTTTTCTCTGAAATGATTGACTTTTGACCTTTGACATCCTTGATAAAAGTTGTCTGCCGTGGAAAAGTATTGGGGGTCACAGAAGTGTAGTTTTGGCGTAGGGGCACCTAAACGTCATTTTTGATCAACAATTTTTTGGCGGTTGGGGGGCAAAAGGGCCCTTTTCTAAAAGTGTTTGCTGCCAACCTAATTGAGATATTGAAGTTCTGTAAAGTCAAGTCGGTCATCCAAGTAGTTAGTAATGCACGCGAGTAATACAAAATGCGAAAAACTTAAAAGTTTTTGAAAAAATTGAAATTTACTTTTTGAAATTTTGACCCAATTTTTTGAACATTTGACCAAAAGACGCTTAAGTTCGAAAAATATCAAACTTTCGAAAAAGAGATTTTTGATGACAAAACTGTGCTTCTCGGGCAAAAATTACTACTGGCCGATGTTTTTTCTGCTAAAAATCAAAGAAAAAACGCACTTTTGAAAAATTTAAAAATTTGTGAACTTAAGATTTTTTGAGTATAAAGTAAAATCGGGACTGTCTGAGGGGCTTGCCCATGAAGACAGTCCCCTTGTTAAACAGGAGGACATGATGCTGCTGCTCTCTTAATATTTAACCCAAGCCGGAACGGCTCGGCCAAGCTGACATTGATGTTATAACATAAAAGCAATTACTGCCTCCTTATTGTTACTTTTTGTCAAAAAAGCAAGTTAGGCATTGTAATCATGGATCACTCACCAAACACAAATCAGCAACGGGATTTACTGTGAGCGGCAAACACCTGACCCAGTTTTACCGCTTGCCGAGAGGCGAAACTCCTGATCGCCCTAGATTCATTAGTAAAATCCTTACTAGAAAATTATTTAATTTTACTAAAAAAATAATTTTCTGTAAATGAAGCAAAATTATTAGATAAAGAATAATCGAAATAGATAAAAAAGACTATTATAGTAGACTTACAAATGGTTATCAAAATCAAGAAGAAATTTGAAGAACAAATAAAATAATTAATCGATTCAAAATCAAAGTGGTAGAGAATTAACTGAATTATATTTGAAAACTACTGAAATTTTATTAGCTGATGTTTTTGAAAAGTTTATCAGGGTACATGTGAAAGAATTTGGTATAAATCTATATATAATGTAAGTTTACAAGGATATACAAGGCAATGTGGTTTAAAACTGATGTGAAATTATATACTTTACAAGATACCTTATGAAGATTTAAAATTTGATTTTTTTTCTAACAAAATCTTTTTTCCAACATTGATATTGAAACTATATTTTCAACTGCATATGATTCTGAATTTGGATTTTTTGTAGAATTTGATCTGAAATATCCTGATGAATTAAAAGATATAACAAAGATCTTTCCACTCTGTCCTGAAAATAAATTCTCACCATTAGATAATTTTACAGAATATATGCTTGATGCTAAACTTGATATTTAAATTAAATGTAAGAAACTAATTTGTGATTGGACTGATAAACAAAAATATCTTTTACATTATAGGTTACTCAAGTTTTATGTAAAGCATGGAATGAAAATAACTAAAGTTCACGAATTTATATCGTTTAAGCAGAAAAAATGGTTAGAAAAGTATATTGATTATAATACACAAAAGCGAAATAAAACTAATGATGATTTTGAAAAGGATTTCAATAAATTATTGAATAATGCTTTTTATGAAAAAACTATTGAAAATGTTAGAAATAGAATCCCAGTTGAATTTTTAAAGAATAATGATAATAAAAAAATGTAAAATGGCAATCTAAATTATCATATAATGGTATTCATAAATCTTATGCTATTGAAGGATTTGAAGTCTACAGTTCCTTCACATTCAAACAAATTTAAGTTCTGATGGAGAAACCAATTTATTTAGGATTTTCGTATTAGATTTGGCTAAAATATTAATGTATGAAACTTATTATGTAAAACTACAACCAAATTTTGGTTCAGAAACTGTTCAAAATCACTATACCGATTGTGGTAGTATGGTTTCAAGTATTAAGACTGATGATATAATTAGAGATTTGAAACATCTTGAAGATTTATTTGATTTTAGCAATTTAGATCCTAAGAATGGGCTATTCAGTAATAAAAATAAAAAGGTACTTGGTAAATTTGAAATTGAAACTCCTGAAAGTATTTGGATTAAAAATTTATAACTTTGAGAAGTAAAGCATATGCATTCAAATGTAATAATATTACAACAAATAAATTAAAAAGGAGTAATAAATTACAAGCAAAAAAAATTAAACTTGAAGGTTATTATAATTGTTAATTTGGAAAAGAATACGAAAAGAGTTTTAATAACTATTTAATAAGATCTATTAATCATGATATGTATCTTCAAAAATTTGAGAAAAAAACATTAAGTGCATTTGATGAAAAACGAAAATATATAAATGCAAATGAAAGTTGACCTTGGTAATAAATGAGTGATAATAAAAATATTAAAGAAATATTGAAGAAATTTAAAGAACAAATAAAATAATTAATCTATTCAAAATCAACATGGTAGAGAATTAACTGAGTTATATTTGAAAACTGATGAAATTTTATTAGCTGATGTTTTTGAAAAGTTTATCAGGGTACATGTGAAAGAATTTGGTATAAATCTATATATAGTGTAAGTTTACAAGGATATACAAGGCAATGTGGTTTAAAACTGATGTGAAATTGTATACTTTACAAGATACCTTATGAAGATTTAAAATTTGATATTTTTCTAACAAAATCTTTTTTCCAACATTGATATTGAAACTATATTTTCAACTACATATGATTCTGAATTTGGATTTTTTGTAGAAGTTGATCTCAAATATCCTGATGACATAAAAGATAAAACATAGATCTTTCCATTCTGTCCTGAAAATAAATTCTCACCATTAGATAATTTTACAGAATATATGCTTGATGCTAAACTTGAAAGTTATATAAAATGTAAGAAACTAATATGTGATTGGACTGATAAACAAAAATATCTTTTACATTATAGATTACTCAAGTTTCTTGGAAAGCATGGAATGAAAATAACTAAAGTTCATGAAGTTATATCGTTTAAGCAGAAAAAATGGTTAGAAAATTATATTGATTATAATACACAAAAGCGAAATAAAACTAATGATGATTTTGAAAAGGATTTCAATAAATTATTGAATGATGCATTTTATGGAAAAACTATTGAAAATGTTAGAAATAGAATCCCAGTTGAATTTTTAAAGAATAATGATAATAAAAAAATGTAAAATGGCAATCTAAATTATCAAATAATGGTATTCATAAATCTTATGCTATTGAAGGATTTGAACTCTACAGTTCCTTCACATTCAAACAAATTTAAGTTCTGATGGAGAAACCAATTTATTTAGGATTTTCGTATTAGATTTGGCTAAATTATTAATGTATGAAACTTATTATGTAAAACTACAACCAAATTTTGGTTCAGAAACTGTTCAAAATCACTATACTGATTGTGATAGTATGGTTTCAAGTATTAAGACTGATGATATAATTAGAGATTTGAAAAATCTTGAAGATTTATTTGATTTTAGCAATTTAGATCCTAAGTATGGGCCATTCAGTAATAAAAAAAGGTACTTGGTAAATTTAAAATTGAAACTCCTGAAAGTATTTGGATTGAGAAATTTATAGCGTTGAGAAGTAAAGCATATGCATTCAAATGTAATAATTTTACAACAAATAAATTAAAAAGGAGTACTAAATCACAAGCAAAAAAAACTAAACTTGAAGGTTATTATAATTGTTTATTTGGAAAAGAATACCAAAAAAGAGTTTTAATAACTATTTAATAAGATCTATTAATCATGATATGTATCTTCAAAAATTTGAGAAAAAAACATTAAGTGCATTTGCTGAAAAACGAAAAAATATAAATGCAAATGAAAGTTGACCTTGGTAATAAATGAGCGATAATAAAAGGATTAAAGAAATATTGAAGAAATTTAAAGAACAAATAAAATAATTAATCTATTCAAAATCAAAATGGTAGAGAATTAACTGAGTTATATTTGAAAACTGATGAAATTTTATTAGCTGATGTTTTTGAAAAGTTTATCAGGGTATCTGTGAAAGAATTTGGTATAAATCCTTATATAGTGTAAGTTTACAAGGATATACAAGGCAATGTGGTTTAAAACTGATGTGAAATTATATACTTTACAAGATAAAGATATGATATTATTACTTGAAAACAATATTAGGGGAGGTATTAGCAGCGTCATGGGTGATAGATATGTAAAATTTGATGAAAACAAATATATATATACATATATATATATATATATATATATATATATATATATATATATATATGTATATATATATATATATATATATATATATATATATATACATATATATATATATATATATATATATATATATATATATATATATATATTTGTATATATATTGATGCTATAATTTCATGAATATGCAATGTCTCAATTATAAATTATAAAATTTGATATTTTTCTAACCAAATCTTTTTTCCAACATTGATATTGAAACTATTTTTTCCACTACATATGATTCTGAATTTGAATTTTTGTAGAAGTTGATCACAAATATCCTGATGAAATAAAAGATAAAACAAAGATCTTTCCATTCTGTTCGGAAAATAAATTCTCACCATTAGAAAATTATACAGAATATATGTTGGATGCTAAACTTGAAAGTTATAGTAAATGTAAGAAACTAATTTGTGATTGGACTGATAAACAAAAATATCTTTAACATTATAGATTACTCAAGTTTTATGTAAAGCATGGGATGAAAATTACTAAAGGGCATGAAGTTATATCTTTTAAGCAGAAAAAATGGTTAGAAAAGTATATAGATTATAATAAACAAAAGCGAAATAGAACTAATGATGATTGTGAATTGATTTCAATAAATTATTGAATAATGCATTTTTATGGAAAAACTATTGAAAGTGTTAGAAATAGAATCCCAGTTGAGTTTTTAAAGAATAATGATAATAAAAAAATGTAAAATGGCAATCTAAATTATCATATAATGGTATTCATAAATCTTATGAATACATAAATCTTATGAACAAATAAAATAATTAATCTATTCAAAATCAACATGGTAGAGAATTAACTGAGTTATATTTGAAAACTGATGAAATTTTATTAGCTGATGTTTTTGAAAAGTTTATCAGGGTACATGTGAAAGAATTTGGTATAAATCTATATATAGTGTAAGTTTACAAGGATATACAAGGCAATGTGGTTTAAAACTGATGTGAAATTTTATACTTTACAAGATACCTTATGAAGATTTAAAATTTGATATTTTTCTAACAAAATCTTTTTTTCAACATTGATATTGAAACTATGTTTTCAACTACATATGATTCTGAATTTGGATTTTTTGTAGAAGTTGATCTCAAATATCCTGATGAAATAAAAGATAATACATAGATCTTTCCATTCTGTCCTGAAAATAAATTCTCACCATTAGATAATTTTACAGAATATATGCTTGATGCTAAACTTGAAAGTTATATAAAATGTAAGAAACTAATATGTGTTTGGACTGATAAACAAAAATATCTTTTACATTATAGATTACTCAAGTTTTTTGGAAAGCATGGAATGAAAATAACTAAAGTTCATGAAGTTATATCGTTTAAGCAGAAAAAATGGTTAGAAAATTATATTGATTATAATACACAAAAGCGAAATAAAACTAATGATGATTTTGAAAAGGATTTCAATAAATTATTGAATGATGCATTTTATGGAAAAACTATTGAAAATGTTAGAAATAGAATCCCAGTTGAATTTTTTAAAGAATAATGATAATAAAAAAGTGTAAAATGGCAATCTAAATTATCAAATAATGGTATTCATAAATCTTATGCTATTGAAGGATTTGAACTCTACAGTTCCTTCACATTCAAACAAATTTAAGTTCTGATGGAGAAACCAATTTATTTAGGATTTTCGTATTAGATTTGGCTACATTATTAATGTATGAAACTTATTATGTAAAACTACAACCAAATTTTGGTTCAGAAACTGTTCAAAATCACATACTGATTGTGATAGTATGGTTTCAAGTATTAAGACTGATGATATAATTAGAGATTTGAAAAATCTTGAAGATTTATTTGATTTTAGCAATTTAGATCCTAAGTATGGGCCATTCAGTAATAAAAAAAAGGTACTTGGTAAATTTAAAATTGAAACTCCTGAAAGTATTTGGATTGAGAAATTTATAGCGTTGAGAAGTAAAGCATATGCATTCAAATGTAATAATATTACAACAAATAAATTAAAAAGGAGTACTAAATCACAAGCAAAAAAAACTAAACTTGAAGGTTATTATAATTGTTTATTTGGAAAAGAATACCAAAAGAGTTTTAATAACTATTTAATAAGATCTATTAATCATGATATGTATCTTCAAAAATTTGAGAAAAAAACATTAAGTGCATTTGATGAAAAACGAAAAAATATAAATGCAAATGAAAGTTGACCTTGGTAATAAATGAGCGATAATAAAAGGATTAAAGAAATATTGAAGAAATTTAAAGAACAAATAAAATAATTAATCTATTCAAAATCAAAATGGTAGAGAATTAACTGAGTTATATTTGAAAACTGATGAAATTTTATTAGCTGATGTTTTTGAAAAGTTTATCAGGGTATCTGTGAAAGAATTTGGTATAAATCCTTATATAGTGTAAGTTTACAAGGATATACAAGGCAATGTGGTTTAAAACTGATGTGAAATTATATACTTTACAAGATAAAGATATGATATTATTACTTGAAAACAATATTAGGGGAGGTATTAGCAGCGTCATGGGTGATAGATATGTAAAATTTGATGAAAACAAATATATATATATATATATATATATATATATATAATATATATATATATATATATATATATATATGTATGTATGTATGTATATATATTGATGCTAATAATTTACATGAATATGCAATGTCTCAATCGTTACCTTATGAAAATTTAAAATTTGATATTTTTCTAACCAAATCTTTTTTCCAACATTGATATTGAAACTATTTTTTCAACTACATATGATTCTGAATTTGAATTTTTTGTAGAAGTTGATCACGAATATCCTGATGAAATAAAAGATAAAACAAAGATCTTTCCATTCTGTTCGGAAAATAAATTCTCACCATTAGAAAATTATACAGAATATATGTTTGATGCTAAACTTGAAAGTTATAGTAAATGTAAGAAACTAATTTGTGATTGGACTGATAAACAAAAATATCTTTAACATTATAGATTACTCAAGTTTTATGTAAAGCATGGGATGAAAATTACTAAAGGGCATGAAGTTATATCTTTTAAGCAGAAAAAATGGTTAGAAAAGTATATAGATTATAATAAACAAAAGCGAAATAGAACTAATGATGATTGTGAATTGATTTCAATAAATTATTGAATAAAGCATTTTATGGAAAAACTATTGAAAGTGTTAGAAATAGAATCCCAGTTGAGTTTTTAAAGAATAATGATAATAAAAAAAATGTAAAATGGCAATCTAAATTATCATATAATGGTATTCATAAATCTTATGCTATTGAAGGATTTGAAGTCTACAGTTCCTTCACATTCAAACAAATTTAAGTTCTGATGGAGAAACCAATTTATTTAGGATTTTCGTATTAGATTTGGCTAAATTATCAACGTATGAAACTTATTATGTAAAACTACAACCAAATTTTGGTTCAGAAACTGTTCAAAATCACTATACTGATTGTGATAGTATGGTTTCAGGTATTAAGACTGATGATATAATTAGAGATTTGAAAAATTTTGAAGATTTATTTCGTTTTAGAAATTTAGATCCTAAGAATGGGCTATTCAGTAATAAAAATAAAAAGCTACTTGGTAAATTTAAATTGAAACTCCTGAAAGTATTTGGATTGAGAAATTTATAGCTTTGAGAAGTAAAGCATATGCATTCAAATGCAATAATATTACAACAAATAAATTGAAAAGGAGTACTAAATCACAAGCAAAAAAAATTAAAATTAAAGGTTATTATAATTGTTTATTTGGTAAAGAATACCAAAAGAGTTGTAATAACTATTTAATAAGATCTCTTAATCATGATATGTATCTTCAAAAAGTTTAGAAAAAAACAGTAAGTGCATTTGATGAAAAACGAAAATATATAAATGCAATTGAAAGTTTACCTTGGTACAATGAGTGATAATAAAAAGATTAAAGAAATATATGAAAAGACTCGCAAGAATAAAAATAAATCGAAACCAAATGTAAGAATTAGAGGCGAAGGAAATGTTAAATATTTTGAGACTCAAAAAATGTTTTTGAATAATTTGTTTTTTAATAAATGAATAAAGAATTTTATCCACAATTTGTATAAGATAACTGCGATGATTTAAAATATGCAAACGAGAAACTTAAAAATAACAGGGATTGTTTTAGAAGCTTAAATTTAAAATTTAATGGACTTGCTTTAGAATATGCATCTGATGAAATTAAAAATGATAGAGAAATAGTTGTAGAAGCTATTGAAAATAATCTTAAAGCATTAATATATGCATCTGAAACAATTAGAAATGATGAAGAAACTGTTTTAAAAGCTGTTATGAAAGCTCCGCTATTATTAAGTTTTGTTAGCGATAATTTGAAAAATAATAGATTTATAGTTCTTAATGCTGTTATGAAAAAAAATTAAGCATACAAATTTGCAAGTGATGA
>NW_027451916.1:0-12465 GCF_964194025.1 Convolutriloba macropyga
CGACTTTCACATGTTGATGTTTCGGCTTGCGCTTAGCCTACTAGAAGCAACATAATACTAGTCATATCATAGAGCGTGATCAGCTTGTGACGTTCTCATGATGAAGTTTCACCAACAGTGTCTCATTTCGAGCTTAAATCCAGCTACTAGTAACTACACAGTACTGACTGCAACGCTAACTTTTATCTATACCTTTCACATGCTGCGCTTTCGGCCAGGGCCTACTAACGTCAACATAATACTCGATATAAACTTTTGTTCATGATGCAGCTTCCCCATGCAGAAGTTTCGCCTTCAAATGCTCTCTTGGCCATATGACGTAACACAAGGTTACTAGTAACATCACAGTACTAGCCACAATTTGATCGCAAAATTCTACGACTTTCACATGTTGATGTTTCGGCTTGCGCTTAGCCTACTATAAGCAACATAATACTAGTCATATCATAGAGCGTGATCAGCTTGTGACGTTCTCATGATGAAGTTTCACCAACAGTGTCTCACTTCGAGCTTAAATCCAGCTACTAGTAACTACACAGTACTGACTGCAACGATAACTTTTATCTATACCTTTCACATGCTGCGCTTTCGGCCAGGGCCTACTAACGTCAACATAATACTCGATATAAACTTTTGTTCATGATGCAGCTTCCCCATGCAGAAGTTTCGCCTTCAAATGCTCTCTTGGCCATATGACGTAAGAAAAGGTTACTAGTAACATCACAGTACTAGCCACAGTTTGATTGCAAAATTCTACGACTTTCACATGTTGATGTTTCGGCTTGCGCTTAGCCTACTAGAAGCAACATAATACTAGTCATATCATAGAGCGTGATCAGCTTGTGACGTTCTCATGATGAAGTTTCACCAACAGTGTCTCATTTCGAGCTTAAATCCAGCTACTAGTAACTACACAGTACTGACTGCAACGCTAACTTTTATCTATACCTTTCACATGCTGCGCTTTCGGCCAGGGCCTACTAACGTCAACATAATACTCGATATAAACTTTTGTTCATGATGCAGCTTCCCCATGCAGAAGTTTCGCCTTCAAATGCTCTCTTGGCCATATGACGTAACACAAGGTTACTAGTAACATCACAGTACTAGCCACAATTTGATCGCAAAATTCTACGACTTTCACATGTTGATGTTTCGGCTTGCGCTTAGCCTACTAGAAGCAACATAATACTAGTCATATCATGGAGCGTGATCAGCTTGTGACGTTCTCATGATGAAGTTTCACCAACAGTGTCTCATTTCGAGCTTAAATCCAGCTACTAGTAACTACACAGTACTGACTGCAACGATAACTTTTATCTATACCTTTCACATGCTGCGCTTTCGGCCAGGGCCTACTAATGTCAACATAATACTCGATATAAACTTTTGTTCATGATGCAGCTTCCCCATGCAGAAGTTTCGCCTTCAAATGCTCTCTTGGCCATATGACGTAACACAAGGTTACTAGTAACATCACAGTACTAGCCACAATTTGATCGCAAAATTCTACGACTTTCACATGTTGATGTTTCGGCTTGCGCTTAGCCTACTAGAAGCAACATAATACTAGTCATATCATAGAGCTTGATCAGCTTGTGACATTCTCATGATGAAGTTTCACCAACAGTGTCTCATTTTGAGCTTAAATCCAGCTACTAGTAACTACACAGTACTGACTGCAACAATAACTTTTATCTATACCTTTCACATGCTGCGTTTTCGGCCAAGGCCTACTAACGTCAACATAATACTCGATATAAAATTTTGATCATGATGCAGCTTTCCCATGCAGAAGTTTCGCCTTCAAATGCTCTCTTGGCCATATGACGGAACACCAGGTTACTAGTAACATCACAGTACTAGCCACAGTTTGATTGCAAAATTCTACGACTTTCACATGTTGATGTTTCGGCTTGCGCTTAGCCTACTAGAAGCAACATAATACTAGTCATATCATAGAGCGTGATCAGCTTGTGACGTTCTCATGATGAAGTTTCACCAATAGTGTTTCATTCGAATTGGTTCTGCTTTAAGCTCTCCAATTGTTTTGGATGAACCAGTTTTGCCCTTCGAAGCCACTTTTGTGAGCTTTTGTGGGTCTTTACCAAGAGGATATACCTCAAGGCCTCTTTCAATTCCTTTAAGTTCTTTCAACTCCTTTACAGTTTCTAGGTTCACATAGCTGCAAACCTTATTTCTAGTTTTAAGTCTGGCCAACTTGGGGAGAGTTGGTGCAGACCGTGACCAATTCTAGTAGGATGCCACAACAAGAATGTGATCAACTTAGCTTGTCGATGAACCTGCCCCACATTCAAACAACTCTATCGCCTTTTCCTCGTATAGTTATATGCGAGGGCCTCTCATAGAGAGCGCTGTTAGCAACCTTTTCCACATAGACGATAAAGTTGTGAGTGTTTTGCACATGGCTGTTGTCATCACCACGTGACGAGTCAACTCAGCTTGACTCTCTACACTCCGACAAGCTTTGCACATACGCCTTTAGTTCAGTATGTGTCTTTAATCTGACTCCGGTGCCTCAAGCCGGAAAAATTGTCAGATTATGATCATTATCGGTTAGTCATCCCGATGCAAGATCGTATCGTACTGTCTTTGTCTACCTCCAGATTCCGAAGAACAGGAGGAGACTCTCCCAGACCTACATATCTGGGAGAATGTTCAGAGGGCGAGAAGCTGTGGATTACTCTCCCCTAAGAACTGACTAAACTTTACCCTCGTCCAAGGTAAGTTTATTTTAGCTAGCCTTCTATGTAAAGGATCTGAGGCTAAGCTGTGTTTTTTCGAGCCTTTGGCTCGGAGCAAGTTCAGTGGGCGCCCCGAGTAGCTCAACTCTTTCCCACTGAACAGCGCAACGCTCTGTCACTCGCTGGGATTTTTGCGTGTCGGTTCTAACCACGCGACTTGTGGACCTTTTTAGGCCTTTCTCATTCACAAGTCTATAGCTGGGCTTCTATAACCCAGCTTCTGAGATCTAGATAGCTGCAGTTCTGCTAGGCTGCTTTTGCTAACTAGTCTCCCTTTAAGCAGTCCCTTGCCATGACTGCTGAACTATGTATCCACACAAGTAGTTTTTGAGCTCGATACATAATTCGAGATTGGTTGCCAAGCAATCTCTAGCGACAGAGCGTCATGCGCACTACAGACATGGCCTCTACCAGCAGCCATGCCCGAAGGAATCAATCACTGATCCTTCCGCAGGTTCCCCTACGGAAACCTTGTTACGACTTTTACTTCCTCTAGACAATTAAGCTCGATCCGCTTCATCCCGTTGCCGGAGACCGAAGTCCCAACAGTAGGAATTTGCAATTCTTGCTTAACTATCCAATCAGTAGTAGCGACGGGCGGTGTGTACAAAGGGCAGGGACGTAATCCCTATGAGTTGTTGACTCATAAGTACCAGGAATTCCTGGTTCACGTCTGCAAGTTACAACAGACGATCCCCTTGAAGCGCTGTACTTTTCTCTGATTGCCCAGTCCATTTCGGACCAAGGGCTGAGTACTCAATCTAAAAGTACACAGTGTAGCGCGCGTGCAGTCCAGAACATCTAAGGGCATCACAGACCTGTTATAGCCTCACTTCATCTGCGGTATTTAATTCCGCATAGTTCCTCTAAGAAGTGTTTGAATTCACATATAGTGAATTTCATTATTTAGATGGAGAAGATCTCGTTCGTTATCGGAATTAACCAGACAGATCACTCCACTAACTAAGAACGGCCATGCACCACCGCCCATATAATCATGAAAGATATTCAATCTGTCAATCCTTAAGATGTCTGGACCGGGTGAGTTTTCCCGTGTTGAGTCAAATTAAGCCGCAGGCTCCACTCCTGGTGGTGCCCTTCCGTCAATTCCTTTAAGTTTCGATTTTGCAACCATACTTCCCCCGGAACCAATAAACTTTGGTTTCCCGGTTAATCTCTTGCCAAGTCAAGATCGACTTTGACAAATTGTAGGTTGGTATAGTTTATGGTCAGAATTACGAGGGTATCTAATCCTCTTCAATACTCTGACTTTCGTTCTTGATTAATGAAAACATTCTTGGCAAATGCTTTCGCAGTAGTTTGTCTTGCCACGATCCAAGAATTTCACCTCTAACGTAGCAATACAAATGCCCCCGTCTGTTCCTTTCAATCATTACCGCACTCAGCCAACCGGCATCAATCGAGTAGCGGGTCATTCTCCATTATTCCATGCTTTATTATTCGATCCCAAAGGATGCTTTGAACACTCTAATTTTCTCAGGGTGAAAACACCGTTTCCACAGTTCGTCACATTTAAGTGCAAACTATTTCTTCGATGCGAAGGATGAGCGGAACGAGTCAACAGATTTAACTGAAGACCATGTTGCCGTTCTACTCAAACAGATCCAACTATGAGCTTTTTAAACGCAGCAACTATTGCATACGCTTGTAGAGGCTGGTATTACCGCGGCTGCTGGCACCAGACTTGCCCTCTACTCGTTCATCAATGGAGCTTTTAAGTCCATTCCATTCTGATTACAAACCATAAAGGTTCATATCATTATTTCTAGTCACTACCTCCTCGTGCGGAAGTGGGTAATTTGCGTGCCTGCTGCCTTCCTTGGATGTGGTAGCCGTTTCTAAGGCTCCCTCTCCGGAATCGAACCCTGATTCCCCGTTACCCGTCACAACCATGGTAGTCCGTTACACTACCATCATAGGTTGATAGGTCAGAAATTCGGAAGTTCCGTCCCCAAGCCGAAGCTATCTGGGATCTTTCAGTTACTAGGACTCATCACGGGATGTGTCTGTACTTAGCAAATCACCCGGTGTAGTCTTGTAAAAGTCTCCGACAGTGTCGGACAATCAGCATGCATTAGCTGCAGGGTTACCGCAGTTATTCATTTAGCTTGCAAATCAACTAATAGATAGTAACTGATTTAATGAGCCATTCGCGGTTCCACTTTTTCAAGCTTCGCTTGCACATGCATGGCTTAGTCTTTCAGACAAGCATATGGCAACTGACAGGATCAATCAGTTTAATTGTACTTTGAACAATCTTTCGATTTGTTCGAATTTAGAAAGACATAGCCTTGCGGCCTCGTCAATCTTGCTTTGAGCTTTTTAAATCACGAAGAGTTTCAATGCATGCTTTGGCATGGCTACTAGTTACTACACAGTACTCTACACACTTAGAGTTACCCACGATTACACATTTCACATGCTGATGTTTCGGCTCGCGCGTACTAGAAACAGCATAATACTATGTGTACTGGTAGATAGCGCTCTGTGAGCATTTCCCATGAGCAGGTTTTGCCCTCCAAATCTCTGTTCTACTGTTACCAATACCGGCTAACAACTGTATCATACTAGGGAGAATTGACTCATGATTTAAAAACCAGATGTTCACATGTCGATGTTTCGGCTCTCGCCTACTAGAAACAACATAATACTAGTCTGTTAAAAATCTCAATCACGCCGCCTCTTCAGATACAGAAGTTTTACCTTTTATTGGTTAGAGAACAGCTTTCCAGCTGTCGACATGGTTACTAGTAACAACACCGTACTCAACACAAAAACTTTTCAACTTCACAACTTTCACATGCTGATGTTTCTGCTTTCGCATACTAGAAACAGCATAATACTTATTGTTTTGTCAAGTAATTTGTGTGTCTTTCCCATGTGAAGTTTCACCGGTCAACAATGTTTCCCTGACCAATTACGGCTACTAGTAGCTGTATAATACTAGGGAAAATGATTGAGGATTTAATATCAGATTTTCACATGTTGATGTTTCGGCTTTCGCCTACTAGAAACAACATAATACTAGTCTGCTAAGAAATCTCGCTCAAATTGCCTTTTCACATACAGAAGTTTCACCTTCTATTGGTTAGAGAACAGTTCTCAGCTGTCGACATGGTTACTAGTAACAACATCGTACTCAACACAAAAATTCTTCAACTTCACAACTTTCACATGCTGATGTTTCTGCTTTCGCGTACTAGAAACAGCATAATACTTATTGCTTTGTCAAGAAGTGTGTGTGTCTTTCCCATGCGAAAGTTTCACCGGTCAGCAATAATTGCCGTGTCCAATTAAGGTTACTCATAGCTGTATAATACTAGGGAAAATGATTGAGGATTTAATATCAGATTTTCACATGTTGATGTTTCGGCTTTCGCCTACTAGAAACAACATAATACTAGTCTGCTAATAAATCTCGCTCAAATTGCCTTTTCACATACAGAAGTTTCACCTCTTCTTGGTCACTGTACAGATGATGCTGTCTGTTCTTTATTTGGTTCTGCTTATTATAAGGAGGGGCATCACTCCTTCCTCCTTGGTTTGCATGCATTAAGCCTGCTTTGTGAAAAGCGTATCTTTCTAGCTTTTCTTCGCCTTACTCGAGTAGGACGATACAATCCAGACATTAGTCAGTCTTGGTGTAAAGTCACTGAGTATTATTCGGTTCTGCTTTATTCAGCAATATGCTGTATAATTGTTGTAATTTGCGAACATATTTGTTCTCAGTTCCGAACTACTAGCGACGACAGATTACCAGCGGTCATGAGCCATCAAGGTAGTTCTTTGGTGCATCAAGTAGAGAGGTGCCATCAAACAACACTTCCCTAATAATGCTACACACATAGAATTTGCTACAGTGCAGCTTTTTACTTTGCAAAATTTGCGCACAAATTTTGCATAGAATAAATGTTTTATCAAGATTTTTAGATCCCCTCCCTTGAGAGAACGTTACTCCTTTAAGTGAACACCCCGCGGCGTCCTGTTGTTATTGCTTATAACCATTTCGCAAGCCGGAGGCATAATGCACTACGCAAGCCGCTACTTTGGCACAGAGGCACCTAGTTTTACACCCGGGACTTCAGGTGGCCCAGTTTTACACCCAGTACAGCGGTGCCAGTTGGTAACCCGGTGGATCCTCGGAGACCAGACATGATCATAGATCAAACCCGATGTATGCTACTCCTGAACGTATAGTATCTCCACTGTGCAATGAAATTATCGTTCGTTTCGGGCCTTCCTATACGTTCAGCAGACAATCGCTAGGAATTCACCTCGTGACCCGTGGTGACCACACTGGATTTCAAGTTTATTGATTTGGACAGACCTGTCATTTATTTTGCTTTTCAGCTTCAGTTCTGCTCGATCTAGCTTGCCTAAGGCTTGATCTCGCTTTGCTCACCCCTGTAGGAGCCTCTACTAGTACCACTCGGAGTAATGGGGAATCCACCAGACCTAATCGATGAATGCCATCAAACAACAAACATCATACCCGGCTTCATCAGGCATATTTTATTACTTCCGAGAGGTACTTTAGTATCAGATCTTTCTCCATGCCTCTTATGAGGACCCGTCAGACCTTTCGGTTTATCGTTTAGCTTCAGTCCTGCTCGATCTAGCTTTCCCAAGGCTCGATCTAGCTCTATTCGCCCCACTAGAGGGCTCTCTAAGACCCCTCGGTCTTAGTGTTAGCTCCGGTACTGCTCGGTCGTGCTTGCTGAAGGCCCGACCCAGCTTTAGTTAGATTCTCGTACTTTCTCTTGGCCTCTCTAGGAGGACCAGACAGACCTCTCGGTCTATCGTTTAGCTTCAGTCCTGCTCGATCTAGCTTGCCCAAGGCTTGATCAAGCTCTATTCGCCCCGCTAGAGGGCTCTCTAAGACCCCTCGGTCTTAGTGTTATCTTCTGTAATGCCTAACCAAGCTTACTACAGGCCTTGGTCAGGTCTTTATCGGTCACCGATTAGTAACAGACCAATCATAGGGCCTTCCACCCTATCCGGGTTGAGGTCTTTAGTCCAGCCATATTTTGACAAGACACCTCTCCCTAATAATGCCCCACACATAGAATTACTGTCCATGCAGTATTTAACTTGTGTTTTTTTCTAAAATTTGATTTTCACTTTTTGGAGGTTCATTTGCTCCTCTGACACTCTTTCAGCTTCAATCTTACTCGATCTAGCTTTCCCAAGGCTCGATCTAGCTCTATTCGCCCCACTAGAGGGCTCTCTAAGACACTTCGGTCTTAGTGTTAGCTCCGGTCTTGCTCAATCGTGCTTGCTGAAGGCGCGATCAAGCTTTAGTTAGCTTCTCGTACTTCCTCTTGGCCTCTCTAGGAGGACCAGACAGACCTCTCGGTCTATCGTTTAGCTTCAGTCCTGCTCGATCTAGCTTTCCCAAGGCTCGATCTAGCTCTATTCGCCCTGCTAGAGGGCTCTCTAAGACCCCTCGGTCTTAGTGTTAGCTCCGGTACAGCTCGGTCGTGCTTGCTGAAGGCCCGATCAAGCTTTAGTTAGATTCTCGTACTTTCTCTTGGCCTCTCTAGGAGGACCAGACAGACCTCTCGGTCTATCGTTTAGCTTCAGTCCTGCTTGATCTAGCTTTCCCAAGGCTCGATCTAGCTCTATTCGCCCTGCTAGAGGGCTCTCTAAGACCCCTCGGTCTTAGTGTTAGCTCCGGTACAGCTCGGTCGTGCTTGCTGAAGGCCCGATCAAGCTTTAGTTAGCTTCTCGTACTTTCTCTTGGCCTCTCTAGGAGGACCAGACAGACCTCTCGGTCTATCGTTTAGCTTCAGTCCTGCTCGATCTAGCTTTCCCAAGGCTCGATCTAGATCTATTCGCCCTGCTAGAGGGCTCTCTAAGACCCCTCGGTCTTAGTGTTAGCTCCGGTACAGCTCGGTCGTGCTTGCTGAAGGCCTGATCAAGCTTTAGTTAGCTTCTCGTACTTTCTCTTGGCCTCTCTAGGAGGACCAGACAGACCTTTCGGTCTCTTGCTTAGCTTCAGTCCTGCTCGATCTAGCTTTCCCAAGGCTCGATCTAGCTCTATTCGCCCCGCTAGAGGGCTCTCTAAGACCCCTCGGTCTTAGTGTTAACTCCTGTAATGCCTAACCAAGCTTACTACAGGCCTTGGTCAGGTCTTTATCGGTCACCGATTAGTAACAGACCGATCATGGGGCCTTCCACCCTATCCGGGTTGAGGTCTTTAGTCCAGCCATATTTTGACAAGACACCTCCCCCTAATAATGCCCCACACATAGAAATACTGTCCATGCAGTATTTAACTTGTGTTTTTTCTAAAATTTGATTTTCACTTTTTGGAGGTTCATTTGCTCCTCTGACACTCTTTCAGCTTCAATCTTACTCGATCTAGCTTTCCCAAGGCTCGATCTAGCTCTATTCGCCCCACCAGAGGGCTCTCTAAGACACTTCGGTCTTAGTGTTAGCTCCGGTCTTGCTCAATCGTGCTTGCTGAAGGCGCGATCAAGCTTTAGTTAGCTTCTCGTACTTTCTCTTGGCCTCTCTAGGAGGACCAGACAGACCTCTCGGTCTATCGTTTAGCTTCAGTCCTGCTCGATCTAGCTTTCCCAAGGCTCGATCTAGCTCTATTCGCCCCGCTAGAGGGCTCTCTAAGACCCCTCGGTCTTAGTGTTAGCTCCGGTACAGCTCGGTCGTGCTTGCTGAAGGCCCGATCAAGCTTTAGTTGGCTTCTCGTACTTTCTCTTGGCCTCTCTAGGAGGACCAGACAGACCTCTCGGTCTCTTGCTTAGCTTCAGTCCTGCTCGATCTAGCTTGCCCAAGGCTTGATCAAGCTCTATTCGCCCCGCTAGAGGGCTCTCTAAGACCCCTCGGTCTTAGTGTTAGCTCCGGTACAGCTCGGTCGTGCTTGCTGAAGGCCCGATCAAGCTTTAGTTAGCTTCTCGTTTTTTCTCTTGGCCTCTCTAGGAGGACCAGACAGACCTCTCGGTCTATCGTTTAGCTTCAGTCCTGCTCGATCTAGCTTTCCCAAGGCTCGATCTAGCTCTATTCGCCCCGCTAGAGGGCTCTCTAAGACCCCTCGGTCTTAGTGTTAGCTCCGGTACAGCTCGGTCGTGCTTGCTGAAGGCCCGATCAAGCTTTAGTTGGCTTCTCGTACTTTCTCTTGGCCTCTCTAGGAGGACCAGACAGACCTCTCGGTCTATCCTTTAGCTTCAGTCCTGCTCGATCTAGCTTTCCCAAGGCTCGATCTAGCTCTATTCGCCCCGCTAGAGGGCTCTCTAAGACCCCTCGGTCTTAGTGTTATCTCCTGTAATGCCTAACCAAGCTTACTACAGGCCTTGGTCAGGTCTTTATCGGTCACCGATTAGTAACAGACCGATCATAGGGCCTTCCACCCTATCTGGGTTGAGGTCTTTAGTCCAGCCATATTTTGACAAGACACCTCCCCCTAATAATGCCCCACACATAGAATTACTGTTTATGCAGCTTTTCACTTGTGAAATTTTTAATTTTCGCAATTATTATAGAATAAGTGTTTGCGCAGCTTTTCATAGGTCGAGCTCTAGCTAGCTAGCTCAAGCTAGCTAGCTAGCTCAAGCTCAAGCTATCTAGCTCAAGCTCAAGCCAGCTAGCTCAAGCTCAAGCTAGCTAGCTAGCTCAAGCTCAAGCTAGCTAGCTAGCTCAAGCTCAAGCTAGCTAGCTCAAGCTCAAGCTAGCTAGCTCAAGCTCAAGCTAGCTAGCTAGCTCAAGCTCAAGCTCAAGCTAGCTAGCTCAAGCTCAAGCTCAAGCTAGCTAGCTAGCTCAAGCTCAAGCTAGCTAGCTAGCTCAAGCTCAAGTTAGCTAGCTAGCTCAAGCTCAAGCTAGCTAGCTCAAGCTCAAGCTCAAGCTCAAGCTAGCTAGCTAGCTCAAGTTCAAGCTAGCTAGCTAGCTCAAGCTCAAGCTAGCTAGCTAGCTCAAGCTCAAGCTAGCTAGCTCAAGCTCAAGCTAGCTAGCTCAAGCTCAAGCTAGCTAGCTAGCTCAAGCTCAAGCTCAAGCTAGCTAGCTCAAGCTCAAGCTCAAGCTAGCTAGCTAGCTCAAGCTCAAGCTAGCTAGCTAGCTCAAGCTCAAGCTCAAGCTAGCTAGCTAGCTCAAGTTCAAGCTAGCTAGCTAGCTCAAGCTCAAGCTAGCTAGCTCAAGCTCAAGCTAGCTAGCTCAAGCTCAAGCCAGCTAGCTCAAGCTCAAGCTCAAGCTAGCTAGCTAGCTCAAGCACAAGCTAGCTAGCTAGCTCAATCTCAAGCTAGCTAGCTCAAGCTCAAGCTAGCTAGCTCAAGCTCAAGCTAGCTAGCTAGCTCAAGCTCAAGCTCAAGCTAGCTAGCTCAAGCTCAAGCTCAAGCTAGCTAGCTAGCTCAAGCTCAGCTAAGCTAGCTAGCTATGCTCAAGCTCAAGCTCAAGCTAGCTAGCTCAAGCTCAAGCTCAAGCTAGCTAGCTAGCTCAAGCTCAAGCTGGCTAGCTAGCTCAAGCTCAAGCTAGCTAGCTAGCTCAAGCTCAAGCTAGCTAGCTCAAGCTCAAGCTCAAGCTCAAGCTAGCTAGCTAGCTCAAGCTAGCTAGCTAGCTCAAGCTCAAGCTAGCTAGCTAGCTCAAGCTCAAGCTAGCTAGCTAGCTCAAGCTCAAGCTAGCTAGCTCAAGCTCAAGCTAGCTAGCTCAAGCTCAAGCTAGCTAGCTAGCTCAAGCTCAAGCTCAAGCTAGCTAGCTCAAGCTCAAGCTCAAGCTAGCTAGCTAGCTCAGCTCAAGCTAGCTAGCTAGCTCAAGCTCAAGCTAGCTAGCTAGCTCAAGTTCAAGCTAGCTAGCTAGCTCAAGCTCAAGCTAGCTAGCTCAAGCTCAAGCTAGCTAGCTCAAACTCAAGCTAGCTAGCTAGCTCAAGTTCAAGCTAGCTAGCTAGCTCAAGCTCAAGCTAGCTAGCTAGCTCAAGCTCAAGCCTAGCTAGCTCAAGCTCAAGCTAGCTAGCTCAAGCTCCAGCTAGCTAGCTAGCTCAAGCTCAAGCTCAAGCTAGCTAGCTCAAGCTCAAGCTCAAGCTAGCTAGCTAGCTCAAGCTCAAGCTAGCTAGCTAGCTCAAGCTCAAGCTAGCTAGCTAGCTCAAGTTCAAGCTAGCTAGCTAGCTCAAGCTCAAGCTAGCTAGCTCAAGCTCAAGCTAGCTAGCTCAAGCTCAAGCCAGCTAGCTCAAGCTCAAGCTCAAGCTAGCTAGCTAGCTCAAGCACAAGCTTGCTAGCTAGCTCAAGCTCAAGCTAGCTAGCTCAAGCTCAAGCTAGCTAGCTCAAGCTCAAGCTAGCTAGCTCAAGCTCAAGCTCAAGCTAGCTAGCTAGCTCAAGCACAAGCTTGCTAGCTAGCTCAAGCTCAAGCTAGCTAGCTCAAGCTCAAGCTAGCTAGCTCAAGCTCAAGCTAGCTAGCTAGCTCAAGCTCAAGCTCAAGCTAGCTAGCTCAAGCTCAAGCTCAAGCTAGCTAGCTAGCTCAAGCTCAAGCTAGCTAGCTAGCTCAAGCTCAAGCTAGCTAGCTAGCTCAAGCTCAAGCTAGCTAGCTCAAGCTCAAGCTCAAGCTAGCTAGCTAGCTCAAGCTAGCTAGCTAGCTCAAGCTCAAGCTAGCTAGCTAGCTCAAGTTCAAGCTAGCTAGCTAGCTCAAGCTCAAGCTAGCTAGCTAGCTCAAGCTCAAGCTAGCTAGCTCAAGCTCAAGCTAG
>NW_027451917.1:0-16987 GCF_964194025.1 Convolutriloba macropyga
TCATAAATTCAGTTTCTTCTTCATCGCCCAGTCCACTGGAAACTGGACAGGTCTGACTACTGAACAGCAAAAAATGACAATCCGGATGTACAGAGGGCAGCTATCAGCTATAACTGAAACAATGCCAGTTCAGCTGTACTGGATTTGCATGGTGGGTTTGCACATGTACTCGCACCCCCCCCACCGTCCCCCAATTAACCGATACTAGAACACACGTTAATGCCAATTGACTAGGCTAGTTGAGAGGTCGACTTTATGAAAAGACTTATAAAGACCTGGGAGGGGGTATGGGATGTTTCCCTACCTTAAAAACACGGTTGACCTCCTAGTAACGGTTGAACTACAGTCTTTTCATAGTTCGACCAACGGTTTTTTCATACCCAATATCGGTCGACCACGGTCTTTTCATATCCGGTACAATCGACGTAAAGTCTGATCATAGGTCTTTTTTAACCAAATTTTTAGGGTTTCCTAATTTCGACCGCGATCAACATCCCCAGGTTAAGGTGCCAGACGGAAAGTCGGTATGTCCAGACCGTCCCAGACGGAAAGTGCCTATGTCCAGACTTTCGTGCGTTTACCAGACTTTCGTGCGTTCATGTCCAGACTTTCGTTCGTTCACCAGACTTTCGTGCGTTCATGTCCAGACTTTCGTGCGTTCACCAGACTATTCGTGCGTTCATGATCAGACTTTCGTGCGTTCACCAGACTTTCTTGCGTTCATGTCCAGACTTTCGTGCGTTCACCAGACTATTCATGCGTTCATGTCCAGACTTTCGTGCGTTCACCAGACTATTCGTGCGTTCATGATCAGACTTTCGTGCGTTCACCAGACTTTCGTGCGTTCACCAGACTTTCGTGCGTGCATGTCCAGACTTTCGTGCGTTCACCAGACTATTCGTGCGTTCATGATCAGACTTTCGTGCGTTCACCAGACTTTCGTGCGTTCATGTCCAGACTTTTGTGCGTTCACCAGACTTTCGTGCGTTCATGTCCAGATTTTCGTGCGTTCACCAGACTATTCGTGCGTTCATGATCAGACTTTCGTGCGTTCACCAGACTATTCGTGCATTCATGTCCAGACTTTCATGCGTTTTTCCGTGTTTCCAGACCATGTAATTTTGAACGCACGACACCCCCGTCGTGCGTTCATCTGGGTCTGCACATATCAACTTTCGGTCTGGGACCTCAACCTGGGTCGGTCGACTCATAGTCTTTTCATATCTGATGCAGTCGACCTAAACTCTATTCATAAATCGACCAACGGTCTATTCATATTCAGTACGGATGACCTGAAAACTGATCATAGTTTTTTTTGCGCAATATTTGATGCCATAGACAACGGTGTGGTGCTCGCGAAAACGTCTTAGTTTTCCGTTAGCCTCTTCAGTTTATTTGACGACCAGGGACGGTGCATTACTGAGCTCCAAAAAGGAGCACACCGAGCATTTAATCACCAAATAAAAACACAGAGACCCTAGAAAGGGGTAGTTGAAGCGCGAGAACAAGAGAAAAGAAGAAAGTGTAGGGGTTCGCGTGGAAGATTTTTTATATTTGACTATATATTTTAATATATAGACCTTTCAAAAAAAGAAGTGAAATTGTTTTTGATAACTCAGCCTCTGTAAAGACTATCTCGTGTTATTTTGCGGAAAGGACAAATTTTTTACTCATTTCAAAGTTTGCTTAAATTGAAACGTAAAAAGTAGTTTAGTCTTTTTTTTTGGTAAATCGTATCATGACATCACTTGGGAATCTTTTCTACTTGTAGTGCTCATCAAATTTCCAGAAATCTTCAACTGAAAAAGAAAATACTAAAGAGATGTATTTCTAGCTGTTTTAATGGAAAATGCGAGATCCTTGTAAATTGCAAATAATGAATTAAATATTATGTTACAGAACAAAGCCAAACTAAAATTAACTAAGACGATGAACTATGTATATAAAATAAACATTTAATTATCAACCCAAAAAAATTTTGACATCTATTCTCATTTTTTAATTTAATGATCTTAATCTTAGTTACTCTGAAATCCTAGAATAGGTCTCCACTCCGATCTCAAAAATTTTGGATCTTTATAAGATTGAATGGTTGGGAAAACGAAAAGACCCGATTTTTATTTATTTTCTTTAGATGCTTTTCGGCTCAATCGCAGCCGACTTGAATCTCTATCTTGTCTGCTCCTATGTGTTTTCTTCCGAATTGCGAGACGCTGTGGCTTACCCCATATTCCTTCTGACTCTGATCGATTTTCTTACCACTGGTCCTGGATATTTATTGTGCTATGTGTCACGCGAATTCATCTTATACCATCCCTCAAATTTTCCAGAAGAGTATATATCACAAGGATTCGAATTTTATGAGGCAATTCGCCGCCAAATACAGCTTCTTGTTCAACAACCTATTGCTCAAAATGTTCATCCGTTCTGGTTTGGCTGTCTACCTCATTTATTTATAACCAGATTAAACGAATACGGAAACGGTCTGTGTTCAATATTGATAGCGTACGAAAGATTTGTTTTGATTTGTAAACCAACACAAAAAGATACGTTGCTCAGTAAAAAGAGGCGGCGATTAGGTTACGTAATAATTACGACGATAATTGTCTTAATTTTTGCGGGCGAAAGTTTTTATCATTATTTTTACCGTCATTTCACGTGCTATTACCTTATCCAAGAATTTGAACACGCGCAATTTGGACATCTGATAAATTTGATCTCAAATTTAGTTTTTTCGGTTTTACCAGCATTGCTTTGTTGTTACTATTATTCCTGCATAGCGAAAGTCTTGTTCTCCCGACAGAAAAAAATTGGTCGAAATTTGAACTTGATTTTTTGCTTTGCTGTCATTTGCATTGTTTGGATAATAAGTATCATTGTCAAACTTCTGCCACTTATTTACTATAATGTCTCGAGTTTCGATATATTCGGAAGCGCTATGCTGCTTGTTCCTTTTGAACTAAATATCGGAAACTTACATATGGTTACCCTTCTTAGTGGAATAACTTCGCTGGTGGATCCGATTTTGATTCTTGTGAGCCAGAAAGATTACAGAAAACCTTTCTATAATTTTTGGAAAAAGTTGAAAAGAATTATGAAAAGAGGAAATGAATGAAGCTTCAGCAACAAATCGACATCTGTTTCTCAAATAAAACTGTGAACTGAAACAAAAACAAATAAATTAATAAAATTTGATTGTTGCGTCTTTTATATTTTGACTGTTTTTATGGAAATAAAGCAGCATGTGGTAATTCTATAAGTTAAAAACGCTCTAAACGATCTGCATTTGAATATTTTTTAGCATTTAATGCATTGACCTACTACAGATACAAAAAAATTCTGTTCAAAGTTTCTGGTGCACTGAATTTGTAATTTCTCCCACTTTTTAGTATGATAATTTCCCTTTTAGAACTACTTTCCTTCGTAATTCCCCCCTAGCCTTTCATTTTACGCCTTAAATAGATTTTGAAGAAAATGAGTTGGCTTAATTCAAGCCAATTGTTCAATTGTTTGAAGAATAAAGCTTCATTTGTTTAAAATATGAAGTGACGTATGACTTTCAAGTGAAGTTAAGTTACAATGCTGTTTATTGCTAATCATATTTGCTCAAGAAATATGGCGGCATCCAAATGTAGCAAAAGTTAGATTATTGAAATTTTAGAGTGAATTAAATTGGATGGTTAATATTGATGAGTGAACAATCAAATATTTTTTAAAAAGAAATCACATTATAATTGCTTTGTAAAATTCTTTTATACCGAATTTCGTTGCGATAATAACCGCTACAGAACATTTTGATGAATAAATCTATTAACGCCCAACTAGAGCTACAAAAATCAGAAACTTTGCTGAAACTTTTCATTGGGATCATACTTCCATTGGGAAGCAAATGTCAGATTCCTCGAGTATTTTAATTGATTTTAACACTATTTTTCACAATTATTTTTTTGGTTAGGGTTATAAGCGTGCGTTGAAACTGGTTACAGTGAGCAAATTTAGTTCAACTTTGCTTCAAGATTGGAGATAACCCAAATTAGTTTCCACGGTGAACGTTTTGGGGCTAGCGCGAAGAATAGTGATAATATTTTGAAAAAAATTTCAGCGCTATAGGTATTCATTTCCATGTTTGTCCGAGGTTGCAGTATCTAATATCCAAGACAATGTCAATAAATGATGCCTAAATTAAGAAAGCCTAAATAATGACCAATTTGAAAAATTTCCCTCCCAATAAAAATTTTGGATTAAGAAGAGAGTCAGCTTTTTTCAATTACACGTATTACTGTTCACAAGAGCAATTAATTTATTGAATTTGGTCTCAAATTTTTACATGTAAATTTCTGGTAATAAAAATATACGGTAAATACATGCTTAAAATTGTGGAATTAGGTGAATACTCTTAGCAAAATTTAAGTCTTTTTACCGGATATAAGTAACTTATTTCCTCATTTTGAGTAACTAATTATCAACGCGGAAAAGGGCTACGCAAAATGAAAAGTCGTTACGAAATATTGTCAACCGGTCCATCAAAACTATATTTGTTTTGAAATTTGCCCCTTTTCGTACATTGTCTACGGGTAATGTATTGCAATTTTTTCTTCGCAACTACAGCTATATGGAGAGTGGTGACAATAAGAGTGGCTTAAAATAGTTTAATCAGTGTGACGTGGTGTAGTAACCTATGCAAAAGTTGTTATCGTAAAAAGACTTGACTTAAAAAAATCAAGTGGCTTTTATCGCCTTCTTTACAATTGCCTGAATTGTTTACAATTGCCTGCAACCAGCTGATTTTTGAATTAGCAAATTTTAGTGCGAACAAAGTTAAGCACTGAAGTTAATTTTATTCGCAAGAAGTTGAAAAAATGGAAATCAGCAAGAATAAATCTGCTGTTTTTCCGTTTTAATACCGGTGAAAGAAATGTCATCAAAACTCAGGATAAATTTCCCACGCTTTTAAACATCTTTTTTGTCGAAATACTCTTTAGAACATCAGAGACCATTTTTGTGCTTAATTTTATGTAATAGACGTGATTTGAAGTTAAAAAGTCTCTCCGGGTCCTCATTCACGTAATTTAAATTTAAATTTTCTCGATATCGTAAGAAGATTTGACTTAAAAAATTCAAGTGGTTTTTATCGTCTTCTTGAAGTTGTCCATCAAATGTGATAAGCTCAAGAGATTAATAAATTCTCCATTTTGGAAACAATCGTACGATGAAATTCACAAACCAAATACTGTTAAGGTAACAACAATTTGGTAGCTTATCCTGGTTATACAAAATAGATAGGCTACGTCCTATCAACACCTGAAAAACTTCATGCAAGGGCACGAATTGGTTTGGTCGTCAGAATGCGATTTTATGCTATTGTTAAATCTCTACTGCTCCTAAGAAAACTTGATAGCAATAAAAATCATCTGATAAATGTTTTATTTAACAACGCTTACTTGACAGATAAGAATTAGCAGTGACTCCTTAATGTGTAATTTGACAAACCGGCATTATTTAGCTGATAAGTCGACATTATGAAAAAAACCCACAAATTTAAAACGGGGGTATTTGCATGGCCACATTTCATTGTGATGTACCCTAGTAACGGCCGACCTATAGCTGAACCTAGTGGGTATACATCTCTAAAGCTCCCGGTGTACCTGCTATTTTCCAAATGATAACGTACTATATAGCAACACATAAATTGTAATGGGGGGGGGGTCGTCGTCGTAAAAACGCTGGGGAGGGAGGGGGGGGGGCAAAATAGAATACATATCGTTTTGTAACGAAACAAGCACCACTCAATATCGTTTCTCTTTTTTCTTTTTGTTATTTTGTTATTTTCTTTTGTTCTGGAGAGTCGACAAACAGAGACAAAACTTTGGTCGGAGAATCAAATGCAAAAGCAACATCAATTTACAGAATGAAAAAATGAAATTCAGAATTTAAGACTTTTCAAGTCTATAAGACCCATAGACTTTGAAAAACAAGATTTTCATAACTTAAAAAAAAACAAGATGAGAATTATATGAAGATGAAGCGAGATTTATCAGTGAAAAACATTTATTACACATGGCGAAAAGGAATAGTGCACTAGACATCTGAATACGCTAAATACGAAAACACTGTTATCGAGTTAAAGTTAGGTGCTTAAATTTTGGTCAACTTGAAGTTGAGCGTATACATCTGGGCCAATAAACAGTTTTTTTATAGCCAAATTGTTTTCTATACACGGTTTTGCCATTTAGGGTCTCTTTCTAAGCTGAATTTTCAACTAATTGAAGCGAGATTTTTTTTGCTGAAAAAATTTGTTTCCTATCTTTTCGCTCTTTTCAAATCCAATTACTAAAAATTTTCCAGTAATCGCAAGGATCTTTTGATCACTTAATGATTATGATGTTAATAACTGACGGACGAGCTTGTATGTTGAATCCATCTCATACAGACGATTTCTAGGACCATCCTAAACAAAAAGTGCGAAGGTTTCTGGACAGATAACTTAAAACTAAAGCAATCAGCGCTCTCAACATTAAAATTTTCAGTTAAACACCAAGTACAAACTTTTTTGCTTTTTTTCATTTTTGCATTTTGCACTTCATTGCAATTGTAAAATATTTCATGTTTCTGATTACAATAACTCAAAATTGCGACACAAATTGATAATTGTTTAAATATCTGACAAAGAATATTTTTGGTTACAAAAGATAGCTACGAAAATTTTGCCAAGTATGTGCATTTTTTGCGATTATAGTTTTTTAATTTGTCACTTAGAGAGAAATAATATAAATAGCTCCACAAAGTAAAGCAGACCCAATGCGGGCTCTGTATTTGTATTTTACATCTTTGAAAAAGAGTTATTAGTTATAATGATTAGTCCCTTTTTTATTAGGTGATGCAAACCAATATCATTACAAATGTTTGTTTCATTATTTCGTTTTTACCAGCTTATGAAAACCATATCTCAAATCCAAACGAAAATTGAGGGATCTTTTCTATAAATGTTTACTATTTTTAAAAGAGCGCGTTATTTGCACTTGCAATTATAACGCAAGTAATTTGATGCTGGTTGTCACAGAACACAAGGCTGGAATTGATGTGTAGGCCACGTTTCTCTGATGAAGTCGCTAAGAACATCTGGCTGCAAATAGGCACCAAGCTGTGGTAGATGTAAGCCAAAGAGATGCAAAGATATTTTGATCACACAATGATTATGATGTTAAAGCTTACTGAAGAGCCAGACAATATATGTCGAGTCCATCTCAAACAGACGCTGCCGAGAACCTACCTAAACAAAAAGTGTCCAGATTTCTGGGCTGATTAATTAATCAAAACGAATATAGTACGTTCTCTCAACATAAAAGCTTCAGTTAAACCTCAAGTACAAACTTTTTTGGTTTTTATTCATTTTTGCTTTTTGCATTTCATAGCAATTGTAAAATATTTCACGTTTCTTATCAAAATAACTCAAAATTGCGACACAAATTGATAATTGTGGGGAGCATAACAATTGGGAAAAATGTATCATTGAACGAGACGTGGCAACTAGGAGAAACATGGATAAAGAGTAATAAGATTAGGATTTGCAACTTGCAAAGCAGCGTTAGACCATAAAATGATAACCGCAGATAACATTACCGCACAAGTTTTTTCACACTCTTTTTTCATAGAAATAAACGCTATAGAAAAACGAGTTTTTCCCAGTAGTGAACTCTCACGTTTGTAGACCTGTTCTGATATTTTAAAACGAAATGGATGACAACATTGTTATGCGCGTTAAACCGACTGAGTTGCAGTTGAGGTCTATCACAGGGAAGCCAAAAATATTATTTTAATTCTCTTAGAGTATTCGAAAAAACACTAATGTTATTGCACTCATTTTTTGTCGTCAGCTCATATGTCCAACATTAAGGCATGCATCAGAAAAAACGTAAAATCAACAAAATAAAAATTTTACTAGACCCTAGGATTCCAAAAATGGGGAAAATCAATGCGTTGTTTTTTTATTCAGATACAGATAGGAAAACTCTGAAGTGTCCACATCTAGCATCATCGCTCTTGTGAAAGGGTCTTTGATTGTCGTGCCGCTCGTCACAAAAATTATCTACGGAATCACAAGGGTTTTTCTTTTTCTTTACGTAATTCATTGTTACCAAAAATACCACCAAAAAACCTGCTTTGAAAATGCTTAGCTCAGAATGAAAAATTGTTGATCATTACCCTACTTGATAAGAAAATTAATAAAAATTAATGTTTTCTTTTCAGAAGTTTGAAGAGGCGGAAGATTAACAGAAGTTCTATTTAATTTCATATGCTGTGCACGTTTTTACAGCTTAAAATCGATGTCACAGCACCCAAAAAACTGTTCTTTTTAGTCATAAAGGTAGAAAACATTTTCTATGACCTTTTTTGCAGATACCTAATGAGAATATTATTTTTCTCATCATGTATTTGTCTCTTTTTGGAGAAAGAAAGACTGATAGGCGTAGAGTTTGAATATTTAAAATATAAAAAATAGCTTTTTAAAAATGTCAATTTTGAAGGATTGATTGCAGCTCATCTCTTAAATAACTTATATTAAATTAAATGCTTATTAATTGTTAAGTTGAAAAATAAATAAAGATCAGTATGTGCTTTTTAAATTGGTCCGTTATTACAGATTTTTTTCGAAAAATTCTTATCATACGAATTTGCCTTGTTGATGTCAATTAGATTTTGCACTATTTACTCAAAAGGTGAAAAAAATTTCAGTTTGTTATAAGGAAAATTATCCCAGCAACCAATTCAATGTTCCACCGATCCGAGGAAAGTGCAATAATTGGATAACAACTGGCCCAATTTCTCTGTGATTTTGGACAACGGTGACGTTATAAATGCTAGGAAAAATACTTCTACAAGGAAAATAGAATTAGTTTTTCTCTTAAGCTGTCTATAAATGGTTTATTCTTCAATTCAATCTTCAATAAAATCTTATTTACATTTTAATTCTTACGAAATTAGTTTTGCTCGCTAAGGTGTACACATTTAATTTTATTTTAAAATACCTAGGTCATTTTTTTGTCCTTTGTGGTTTGACTGATGCTGATCTAATCTTCAATGGTGACCAAAAATGAGTTGTGCTTTGAAATTGCTTTAAATTTTTGGTAATCTTTCCAGAAAGGTGTTTATTCAACCAACAAGAAGTGTTGATATCAACGTAAATTAGAGTCTTCAGCCAATTTTAACAAAGAGACAAGAAAAAAACTTCAATTTAAGATGAACCAATATTAAATTATTCCAAGAACTATTTTAACGTCACCAATTTTCATAAATTATAAGAACAGAAGCACCTGATTGAGTACAAATTAGTGAAAATACTGGCACGCGGTTTCCAGATAAAATTCCGCAGTGGATAAGAAACATGGCCAGCATAGTGGTCAAGGAGGATTCGAAACCTCCGGATTTCACAGAAAAAGACATTTTTGTTTGTTTGGTGCAGTGGAACGAACAGATTAGAGATTTCGAATGCTACGCAGTTTCATGCGTTTCTTGATCGTGACGGTTGACAATGTAGGCCGAATTAAAAATTTGTCGAAATAAAATAATGCCGAAAATTATCTAATAGATATCTAGTCGTCTCAATAATAATATTATTTTTGAGACGACTAGATATCTATTAGATGATTTTTGGCATCATTTTATTTCGACTCATTTTTAATTCAGCCTACTTTGCGTACATCCTTGTAACCACTGAGGAAAGATTGACTAACGTGCTTAAAAGAATCCATTAGATTTAAATAAAATAGCAACAGGAAGTTTCAAGGAGTGAGCAAAAACTAAACATAGAGCTTAATTGATCAATTTTATCATTGAGGGGCTTTCGTAAAGCTGATTTACGGACAAAAGATTTTGAAAACAGGATTAAGAGCAAATGATCAGGAGAATAGAATTTTTAATACGTAATCAAAGGACAAGCTTCAAGTTTCAAAATTTTTTTTAGTTCCTCGCAATATTTGAGGCTCAGACGAAAAATAGCACGTTCATATTTAGACATATGATTGGTCCTATGAATTTTGATATCTGAATTAGGTATTAAACAAAAGAGTTCAATATTTCACCTCATTTTTTGCCTTGTTAAAAATTAATTTATTAATTTTCAGGGCAAACTTTATAAAAAATCTAGCTGAAATACTTTCTGAAACTTTGAATCTGTTGAATTCGCGTGTACTCTTTTCTGTCGTTTTTTGCAGTTTCATGCTATTGTTGAAGAAATGAGACCCTAATGATTTTAGTGCGGCTGAGCGATAAAAATATTGATTTAGCTTTTAATATGTTTGATACGTGGGCTCATTTTATTTCAATTCTTCTGAATCTTAGACATCGGTTTTTGGTTCCCAGTCCAAACCAAAAAGGGGAAATTTTCAAAAATTGCTGAACAGTTTTTTCGGTAGTTCAAAAAGCCCGTCTGTTTTGACCTAGATGGGAATATTTTGGTGTTAAAACTTAAACAAATTTTTACTTTTAATTTAAACTTAGAATCCGATGTTTTAAAAAGTATGATTTGAAAGGAGCAGCAGAAATATTTTAAATTGATGTACAGATGATTTATGGAAGACATGGGATGTTTTGTTTTGTTGTGGCAAGAAATTTTCTTTGTCGGTATCGTCTTTCTTGTTGGGTATATACTATATTAATTTTTTGGTACCACCACTTTTAACATTATTCTGTATTGGTTGACTACTCTTGCCCCCCTCCAATCTCAGTAATGTTTTTTCAATTCCTGGTTCTAGACGGCCTCACTTTTTTTCAATGCTCCAGCTCTCAAAAATTGACAAACTTGCACTTTTTGTCTCACCACTTCAACTTATTTTTTGAAGTCTCTTCTTCGAAATCAACAAATTTGATTAGAATTTGTAATTGCTTTGAAAAATTTTTGACTTCCGAGAAACGGAAAAATTTGTAAATTAAATCAACCAAAAAAATTTAAAGCGACAGATTGCATCGAGTTTTAAATTGTTTCCAATTTTGGAACTTCGAACAGTTTTTTTTACCGATCACTTCACCGAATTACAATTCTAAATAAGGCATCTTGTTCCATTTTCGTTTCTGGATTTTCTCGAGGTTTTTTTCACATATAATCAGATCAATTTATGCTAACAATAGGTTCCACATCAACGAGTTGGAGCAAAACATCAGTACTTAATCTCTTTTTCCAGTTATAGGACTAAAGCCTGTGTTGTAGAGATTGGAAGTATTTAAGGCAAACTGTAGAAACGGGTATATCACAAAATAGTGTCTACAACAAACCGTTAATTCTAATCTTTGCTCTACTATAACGACAAGTCCTAAGCTACAATTATGAGAAACATAAACCAAACAAAAAAATTGGATTGTTAAATTACTAATATTGGACTTCTTAAAAGACCAAAGGAACAAATATAATAGATCAGCACTTTTTTCTTATTTTAAAAAACTCAGACTAAAGAAGTCAAACCGAAAACACACTATCGTGAGTCTTTTTCATCTTTTGAAGTCACCAAAACAACTACTCCAACTTGACTTCAGAAATCATTAAGAAGTGTGAACAGAACTTAAAAAAGAAAGTTGGAAGACTTCCAGAAATCATTTGAATATAGCACTCAAATTAAATTTTTTAAGTATTTTTGTGTAAATTATAATTTTTTTTTGTTAAAATCTACTAATCACACCCCCCTTTTTAATGTTTGGTAAAAAAAAAATTTTAGGGGCAGTGAAAGGCTATCTCTGCATACTTTTCTAACTGAACTGATTTAGAACTGATCTCAAGAAGTAAAGCGAAAAAAGTTCAAAACATCTTGTCCATGAAAAAAATCCAAATTTTTTGAAAGAAATCTAGTCAAACTTCTCTATTCAGCAAAACCTTCAATTTTGGCATTCAAAACAAGAATTCGTCTCAGAAAATGAAACGGCATTATGAATTTTGCTTTTTGAAGATGTTGAACTCAAGAAAATCTAGAGCAAAGTGATGAAACTAATGAACTGAAAGATATTTAGTTGTTTGGTTTTTGTTGCAATCAGAAACCAGTTAATATTAGCTTTGAATGAAAAACAACATTAATATTTGTAATAGGAGATTATTTGTAAACAAAAAAATATTTTAAATGGGATGACAAGCGCTAGCCACAAGTTGGGAATAACAGGCAAGAAAATAACAACATTTTGACTAAAACTTACAACTATGATAGCAAAAGCCAAGAGAAAAAAGCACTACTATATTTAAAATTTCCTCGCTACTATTTAGAATTTCCTCTCTTTTTTTCATGTATCTTTTTAAATATCAATTTTTTGTTTGAGATGTTTTGCATTTGAGACGTTAAAAGTCTTTAATTTTTTCAATAAAATTCGAAACAATATATAAGTCAATATATCTTTATTTGAGCTATTTTTAAATCAGTAACGTTAAAAAACGCAAGTTGCCAAAAAGAACGTAGCTGTACAAACCAGTTCGGCCGCTGAAGCGTTTTTGCAAGTTAAATTTCATTGTATTTTGAGTTATTTTAACTCTCACTCTATCAGCATCCCTGTCGTCCATTAGACAGATTAGTTAAAAAGTTTTCTGAAACAAAGAATTTCGTTTTCACCGAACTTCTTCAAAAGTGGTTTTAATTTTTTGCGATTATCACCCCCAAAACGGCGATAACCAATTGCTGAACAGTGAACTTAACGATACCTACAATTATTTAGACATGATGAGAATAATTATCAAAGATAGAAGTATCAAATGCCGACAGAGGGCATGAAATTACTTCGGTGACCATTTTTTTTCAATTATACTTTTTCAATTTTACCTTTCCCAATAGTTTCAGTTATTTCATTTTGAGAAATAAATTCGAAGCTGGAAGGCTCTTTGGTTGTCCAATTCAGAATGTTGTCAGTCAAAAACGTCCTCTTGATATCTTCAAAACAGTTATTTTGACAACACAAAGAAATTACTGAAAAGAGGATTACTTTTAAAAACTCAGAAAATCACTTAGAGTTAAAAATAATTTGGTCTCTGAGATTTTTGTAATCCTCCTAGCAGTACTGCTAAGTAAAACCTATGATCGAAAGATAAGACCTGTTACAATGTATGAACTTTAAACGGATTTTCGAGCAAGATTGACCGAAGTTTTGGGGTGCTACACGTGTAATAAGTGTGTAGTGAGTAATAAAATGGGGTAATGAAAAAACGCTGTTCAGTAATTACGGTTACATTATGGCGTTTTTTAGACACCAAAATTCTGCATCTATTCTGTTCCGGCACCCCCAGTTTACTGGACATATAAGCTTAAGCTGTACGTGCCCGGGTTCGCGGGTTCTACTTTTCTTAACTTAGTAACAACAGCTAGATAACAACATCTATTTCGTTACTTGAGAAACACTGGAAGAAAAATGAAAGATCCAAAATACAAGTTTCGTTCCAGTTGTACTAATATTCAGAGCAAGAGGAGTAATTTTTTTTCTCACGTCGTAGGGTAGCGGGTATAAAAACTGATCACTTATAAAAAGATTCTCCGCAAATCTCTCAAATTCTAACGTCCTGAGCACCATCAGTGAAAACAATTTCTTTTCAAACTTTGCAACGTGAAGATTAGTTAGATTCGTTAGGTAATTCAATAACTCGGCAACCACAAAAATCAAATTCTTAAATTTTTAGTTTTTTTTTTGCAAAATTTTGAAAAAGGACATTCCTAAAGCAAGGATGGCATTTTTTGGTGGATCGAGCCATAGACTAGAAAACATCTCAAAACCCAACGATAGAGGACACCTTTTTTCTTAAAGGGTATTTCTATTCAGAAATAAACTTTAGAACAAAAAATGGGGTGGCTCCTCGTATTGATACAGAAGAAACAAAAGAAAAAAGTGTTCGCAAAATTATCACCCACGCGGTGATATCTTCCGTAAAATTACGCCCAATCACTGCCAATCAAGTTTCTGACAACAGACCAAGTATCTGATCAAAAGGATCACTGTTCAAAAATTAATTTTTATTGCTTCCATGATAAAAAGGTTTTGAAAAACTACCATTTTCGTAATTTGAATAATCTACTTTCATTTGTCATCATGCATCAAACTTTCAATAATCTTCTCCTGTTTTTGTAATTATATAGTCTGTTATGTTCCCTGCACAATCAATCCAGCCAATTAATCAAAATATCACAGTTTTCTACAAAAATTTTTAAAAAATTAAAGTGCAAGCATTTTTTATCCTATCTACCTACTTGTGTGTAATATTCAGTTCACTGATCAGTAATTGAGCGTCATCATTTCTCAAGATAAATTCATATAGTTTTCAGAAAATTTGGTAAAATTTTCATATTTTAGTTGTAAAAACTATACCCGATCTATCTATTGGGTAACAGACATGGTCATGGAAGTTGTCAAAAAGTTTGGTTTCCAGTGCATTGTCAGCCGAATTTTACTACTAGCAACTTTTTCAGCGACACGTTGTGGGACATGTTTAAAGATGTCGGATTTTGCCAAAAATCGATCAAAGCCCCTGGAATTTTAGCACATGCATGGTCGCTTATAATTTAACACCACCTATTCTTGAAAGTGCTAAAGAAAAGAACATCACAATATTTAGTTTGATACAGGAGAATTGATTTCCCAACGTGGACCTCGACTTTTAAAAATAAGACTCCTGTGTGTGTGTGTTTGTGTGTGTGTGTGTGTGTGTGTTTGTGCGCTGTGTGTGTGTTTGTGTCTCTGTGTGTAGGTGTGTGTGTGTGTGTGTGTGTGAAAATGTGTGTGTTTGTGTGTGCGTGTGCGTGTGGAGGCAGGGGCAGTTTAGAGAGGGGTCTTTTCATACATGAAGGAAATGACATTGTAGGATCAGTGATAACTTTTTTCCATCAATTTTTGATAGATGGTCAAGTGTGCACCATCAAGGCTGAAACAGCATTGCAACACAGTATAAAAGTTGAACAAGGAGGCTCAGTAATGTGCGATCGCACATAAGGTTCCGACCTCGCTCATTCACAATTTTGGCTTAACTGTCTACCAAATGAGGAATGGATAGAAAAACCCAAAAATTCAAGTAATTTTCGAAAAAAAAATTGATGTGTCAACAAAAAGATAGCCTCCAAAGCAAATAACTAAGAGGAGTAAAAAAACGATGCATTAGATTGATGAGATATGCCAAAATAAAGAAAGCGAGTCAAGACGAACTGCAAAGTCATTCGTTTACCCTTCCAAAGGAAGCCCCTGAGACCTGCAATTATCCAGAATATGTCTTACGTCTACAAAAAGAACGTCAAATATGACCAAAATAAAAAATTATTCTAGTTTTTTTTGTAAAAAACCCGTGTCGAAGCCAGTAAAGTCATGACGAATTCTTAAAAAGCATTGGATTTTGTGACAGCAATCTTTTTTGACACCCTCCCTTGACAATAATAATGTCATATTTGGCCTGTAATTAACGAGACTATTTAACAAACAGACAATAAAAGGAACAAAACTGCGACGTTAAAACGCTTTTTTTTTCTTTTTGGAAAACAATTGACTTCAAAGTCATGAAAGCCATCAGCTGCCTACTAATATCAGAATATCGGCTTATCTATTCTTCCATGAAAAGCCCTTGAAACCGGGTCATTGTACAGGAAAATTCATACGACTAAAAAGACAAAATAAAAATCACAGTTAAAGACAAAATTGAAAAATTCAATTAATTTCTTCGAGAAAATAGTGCCGAAGCCATTAAAATCATAGTCTATATCTTTAAGGATTTTAATATTACCAATTGTGCTATATGCTGAACGCCAATAATGTGATATATGAACTGTCAATAACGTGATAATGTGACAAAACTAGAAAATGTGAAAAATTGTCAAATAACTAAAAAGAAAATATGAAATCTAGTAGCATCAAAGCCAGAAAACCATAACTTAAGGCGTAAAACCGCAATAATTTATGAATTTGAATTAAGTAGACAGAAGAAGCACTCTTTCATTGCTGACACTAAGTTACAAGTTTGCCAAATTAAGAGAAAATTGGAGGCAAACTTCAATAAGCCATTATTTACTTAAATATGAAATTTATTTAATAGTCAAAGCGACTATAAGCTTTCAAGTAATAAACTAGACGCGCTAACTAGGAGCTAATTAGGACGTTAATTGGACCTACCAATTGCGAGTTTTGATTTGAAATGTTCTGTTATTTAATTAATAAAATAAAAATCGATTTTTTAAAATAAAAAATACCGACTGTTTACAATCCAAATTTTTTTTGGTTTGTAACGGTCCATGATTGGTCCAAGACTAGCCCTGCTAATGTTGTTTGTCCAATAGGAACACTCAAGTTTTCGAATAATATAGATATTGACATTTTGTTAGTTAAAAAATCGAAAATAAATGCCGCGTTTTTGATAATCAAAAGTAAAGTTAGCAAAAAACGGCAAGTCTTTAATTACGGAACACTCGCAACGGAAGTTTAAGTAGAAATAGCCCTCTTTTGAGTCTACATTGTGTTACTTAATAATGTGTTAGTGGTGTTTGGGTGTGTACTTCCTGCAATTTTAAGCAAATTGGACTAAAGGAACTTATTTCGTGCTGTTTTTTGATGAAAAACTCTGAATTTTGACTTATTTAGCCTGAGTTTTTGACAAAAAAAAAATTAATTAAAAATACCGAGAATAATGATTGTCTCTGAAAATAAAATCAACAACACTTTCTTAAAAAACTTTAAATCAAAATTGGCAAAATTTTAGTCGAAAATTGGCGAAAATTCCATAAAAATGTGAATAAAATCAACAAAAATATGAATAAAATCAGCGCCCCTCATATTTCAGCAATGTATGCGGTGAAAGCAGCAAACAAATTGTAAGATTTGCTGTTTTTAGCGGTGTTTTTGTTCGTCCAAAAAATTGTAAGATTTGCTGTTTTCAGCGTTGTTTTTGTTTGCTGTTTTTGTTCGTCCAATAGGAACACTCAAGTTTTCGAATAATATAGATATCGATTTAAACTTTAAACTTTAAATTTACTATGTAATAATTTTGTAATTTTCTCTA